>NC_069500.1:930680506-930690506 GCF_027579735.1 Bombina bombina | reverse complement strand
AGACCAAGGGGCATTGCAGTAGTACCTTACTTGGACGACATCCTGATTCAAGTGTCGTCTCTGTCATAAGCAAGGGCTCATACGGACATTGTCCTAGCCTTTCTCAGATCTCACAGGTGGAAAGTGAACATAGAAAAAAGTTCTCTGTCCCCGTCAACAAGAGTTCCCTTCTTGGGAACAATAATAGTTTCCTTAGAAATGAAGGTTTTTCTGACAGAGGCCAGAAAATCAAAACTTCTAAGCTCTTGTCAGGTACTTCATTCTGTTCTTCTTCCTTCCATAGCGCAGTCCATGGAAGTAATAGGTTTGATGGTTGCGGCAATGGACATAGTTCCTTTTGCACGAATTCATCTAAGACCATTGCACCTGTGCATTCTCAGACAGTGGAATGGGGATTATACAGACTTGTCTCCGACGATACAAGTAGATCAAATAACCAGAGATTCACTCCGTTGGTGGCTGACCCTGGACAACCTGTCACAGGGAATGAGCTTCCGCAGACCAGAATAGGTCATTGTCACGACCGACGCCAGTCTGGTGGGCTGGGGCGCGGTCTGGGAACCCCTGAAAACTCAGGGTCTATGGTTTCGGGAAGACTCTCTTCTCCCGATAAACATAATGGAACTGAGAGCGATATTCAATGCTCTCAAGGCTTGGCCTCGACTAGCAAAGGCCAAATTCATAAGGTTTCAATCAGACATCATGACGACTGTTACATATATCAACCATCAGGGGGTAACAAGGAGTTCCCTGGCGATGGAGGAGCATCCGGGGGAGTGGGAACTCCATCTGGAAATCTTTGCCCAAATAACTCAATTATGGGGCATTCCAGACATGGTTCTGATGGCCTCTCGTCAGAACTTCATGGTCCCTTGTTACGGGTCCAAATCCAGGGATCCCAAGGCGACTCTATTGGATACAATAGTAGCACCTTGGATCTTCAACCTAGCTTATGTATTCCCACCGTTTCCTCTCATTCCCAGGCTGGTAGCCAGGATCAATCTGGAGAGGGCTTCGGTGACCTTGATAGTTCCTGTGTGGCCACGCAGGACTTGGTATGCAGACCTGGTGAATGTGACATCGGCTCCACCATGGAAGCTACCTTTGAGACAGGACCTTCTTATTCAGGGTCCATTCGAACATCCGAATCTGGTTTTCCTCCAACTGACTGCTTGGAGTTTGAACGCTTGATTTTATCAAAGCGTGGGTTTTCAGATTCTGTAATAGATACTCTTATTCAGGCTAGAAAGCCTGTAACTAGAAAAATTTACCATAATATATGGAAAAAATATATCTGTTGGTGTGAATCTAAAGGATTCCCATGGAACAAGATAAAAATTCCTAAGATTCTTTCCTTTCTACAAGAAGGTTTGTAGAAAGGATTTTCTGCGAGTTCTCTGAAGGGACAGATCTCTGCTTTATCTGTTTTACTTCACAAAAGGCTGGCAGCTGTGCCAGACGTTTAAGCGTTTGTTCAGGCTCTGGTTAGAATCAAGCCTGTTTACAGACCTTTGACTCTTCCCTGGAGTCTTAATCTAGTTCTTTCAGTTCTTCAAGGGGTTCCGTTTGAACCCTTACATTCCGTAGATATTAAGTTATTATCTTGGAAAGTTTTGTTTTAGGTTGCAATTTCTTCCGCTAGAAGAGTTTCTGAGTTATCTGCTCTGCAGTGTTCTCCGCCCTATCTGGTCCATGCAGATAAGGTGGTTTTACGTACTGAGCCTGGTTTTATTCCGAAGGTTGTTTCCAACAAAAATATTAACCAGGAGATAGTTTTACCTTCTTTGTGTCTGAATCCAGTTTCATAGAAGGAACGTTTGTTACACAATTTGGACGTTGTCCGTGCTCTAAAATTCTATTTAGATGCTACAAAGGATTTCAGACAAACATCTTCCTTGTTTGTTGTTTATTCTGGTAAAAGGAGAGGTCAAAAAGCAACTTCTACCCCTCTATCTTTTTGGCTTAAAAGCATCATCAGATTGGCTTATGAGACTGCCGGACGGCAGCCTCCTGAAAGAATCACAGCTCATTCCACTAGGGCCGTGGCTTCCACATGGGCCCTTTAAGAACGAGGCTTCTGTTGATCAGATATGTGAGGCAGCGACTTGGTCTTCACTGCACACTTTTACCAAATTTTACAAATTTGATACTTTTGCTTCTTCTGAGGCTATTTTTGGGAGAAAGGTTTTGCAAACCGTGGTGCCTTCCATCTAGGTGACCTGATTTGCTCCCTCCCATCATCCGTGTCCTAAAGCTTTGGTATTGGTTCCCACAAGTAAGGATGACGCCGTGGACCGGACACACCTATGTTGGAGAAAACAGAATTTATGTTTACCTGATAAATTACTTTCTCCAACGGTGTGTCCGGCCCACGGCCCGCCCTGGTTTTTTAATCAGGTCTGATGATTTATTTTCTTTAACTACAGTCACCACGGTATCATATGATTTCTCCTACGCAAATATTCCTCCTTTACGTCGGTCGAATGACTGGGGAAGGCGGAGCCTAGGAGGGATCATGTGACCAGCTTTGCTGGGCTCTTTGCCATTTCCTGTTGGGGAAGAGAATATCCCACAAGTAAGGATGACGCCGTGGACCGGACACACCGTTGGAGAAAGTAATTTATCAGGTAAACATAAATTCTGTTTTTTTTGTGTGGCGTTTTTCAGGCTATAAAGATGTAACCTTCAGCTTTTATTATATATGCAAACCAGGCCTTTTACTAAAAACATCTTCTTTCCACAAAGCTTTATGGAGTTTGGACGACAATTTATCAAGCCCATTTAAAAATGTAAAATGATACCTATCAGAGAGGACTGCTCCCACATTTAATAATAATCTTATGAAACAACCTTGAAAGGTTATAAACCTGTTTTACTACATAACTTAGCTTGCACTAGATGCAGTATTCACACTGCAGCATGTATGATGTTACTAGAGTATTAGAGAAAACTGATTTAAAAAGCTGTTCTAAAGAAAAAAAGACAACATTGTCAGGTTTATTAGGCATGTAATTTTAGCACTAGCGACACAAAGTCCATTTCTATCTTGCAAGGGGGTTAAACACATAGTTAAAGTACCTCTCAGAGGCTGCAGAGTGAAATATGCAGGTAGCTTTAAAATTGGTATTTAAAAAAATTGCATTCTTTTCTCTGCACATATCAGTGAGAGCAATGCATTTGCAACAGTGCTTTTGATCCAAGCCACGTAGAAATAGTCGTGAACAGATTCAATTTAATTTTTCCATTATAAATCCTTCCACTTGTTGCTTTCCAGACCAGTGATATTTTTTTCTTGTTCCCTTCAGCATGCCCCCCCCCCCTCCTAACCACCCGTGGTTGTAATGACATCAAGCTAAAGAGATTTCCTCTTCCACATAGCTCTTAGGCTAATTAAATTTCCAGGGTCCGTGTGTCACCTGCAGCTGCTATTTCATTGTTGGCGGCCTGTACGCTTGGCAACAGTGCCAAGCTGAGCCGTGCGGTTTGAATAGGCCAGCAGCTTTTGCTGCAGAATAGAATAATCCACGGTGGATATCTATGCAGTGACTCGCATGGACTTAAACTGTGCAAGCAAAACAGCACTTTACATCTCTTTTTTTAGATCCTCGACTCCAGATTATTCCAGCAAGCCTGATCACGTAAGCATCAAGTCTAGTTTTTTGTAATGTTATCAGCCCTTCTAAAGCTCAGGGATGTTGTAACCTCACAAACCTTGTACAACAGAAGGGGCTTTTATCTCCCCCCCCCCAGGCTTTATGGAAATGGAAAATGTTGTCCACTTGGTATGAAGCTTTTGAAACTTTTCAGAAGTGTGCTTTACATGTCAATTTGTATTAGTTTGTTTACTTGGATTGGATTCTTTTAAGTCTTGTGCATTCATTTGTGCTCAGATTCATAAGCGCTAAAAAAAAAAATATTGCTCTTTTATTTAAAAAAACATAAACCTAAAACTTAAATGCTTTATTTAAAATAGCGCAAAGTGTTTACCTGTCCCTCTTCTAATGATAAAGAAAAAGACCTGTTGGATTTAAAATGTTGTTTAAAACATTAAAGGGACATTGTACACTAGATTTTTCTTTGCATAAATGTTTTGCAGATGATCCATTTATATAGCATATATGTGTGTATATATATATATATATATATATATATATATATATATATATATATATATATATATTTTTTTTTTTTATTTTTTTTTAATAGTTTTGCTTATTTTTAAATAACATTGCACTGATTTTTAGACTCCTAACCAAGCCCCAAAGTTTTAGGAGAATACTGATGTCTACCTACTCCAGCTTCCTCCTGTTTGTGTAAAGAGCCTTTTCATATGCAGGGGGAGGGGGGGGGGTCTGCTTTTTGTGCTATAGAACCACTGTCAGTGGGTGTTCCAGCTAACCTTTTCAACAGTGCTAATTTGGGAGCCTGTAACTACATTTTTAAACTGTTTTATACTGGATTTTTAGATCAGTATCTATGCATATTCTTTATAGTAGTGTCTATTACATGCAGTTAAATAAAAATTGGTGTATACCGTCCCTTTAATGCATAAAGGTTTAAAACAAATATATATTTATATTTCCCCACCGGTATAATTTAGGACACTCAATCTTCCTTTAATTAAAGTGGCTTTCCATATCTTCCCCTCACATTATAAATACTTTCTATTTTTTGTGTAATAAAGCTTGCTTTTTCATTTCATGTGTGTGGAGACTTGTCTCTTTCCCAGCAGTTGGAGTTGCCAATAAAAATGTGTACTGTGCTTTGCATTTTCTGCTAGTTGTTCTTAAAAAAAAAAAAAATATATTAAAATGCATTTTTATTAAATTTAAATAAAATTAGTTTTATTTATTTAATATTGCATTTACCTACAAAATTAAAGAAAGCTGCACTCCAAAACTTACTATCATTCCTATGAAAGCGCAGCAACTAAACATTTTGGATATTTTCTGAATAAAATTTAATGATTTGGATTGTTTTTAAATGATTAATTTATTTGCTTGTTTATTTTGGAACACAGTTATGTCACTTAAACAAATAGATACCTAAGTACCATTGCATATTAAAGTTAAAATACATTATATCTGAAGCATGACATCATAGTAAATGTAAACTTTTTTTTGAAAACGTACACATAATTTTCAGTGTTTTCAATTATGGAACCGTATAATGACTGCCCCTACCCTGAGGATGTGCCTCATTTGATGGACAAGAATTATCGGCGTAACAGAAGAGCGCTATTTAGCATATACTTTTTATTTTGCACATAAGTGCGCACGTGTCAACTCACCCCCACGATCACCCCCCCCCACGCTATCACGTCAGCCACCTGTGCACACTTCCCATATCACCAGCATAAATTGGAGCAGTGTAGGCATTATCGGAGCTGTTCCCTTTCATGCTGCTTCTAGTATTTGTGTTTTGACCCCCTCCAGCTACAGCTGACTAATCACTCTTCTACCAGGGGGTCATAATCTGCATTAGCAGTAGGGATGGGCGAATGTTTCGCAACATTCGAAAAACGGCACGAATTTTAACACATTCGTTCCTTCGAATCGAATTTCGAATGTTTACATAACATTCTAACACTCTATTTTCGAATTTTCGGTTTCGAATTTTACGATTACATTCGAAAATATTCTTTTTGAAAAATTCGAATTTAGATTGGAATAGTATTTCTAATGCTTTTTCTTTAAATGTAATATTCGAATTATGCAATATTCGAATTAAAAAAAATTGAATTTATATTCGAATTTATATGTTTGTAATAGTATTTCTAATGCTTTCTTTAAATGTAATATTCGAATTATGCAATATTCTATATGAAAACATTCGAAATTATATATTTGTATCTATTATGTATCAATTTACTAGATTCCCGCCCTACCACATGAACTATTGAACTTCTGAATAGTATTTGTTAAATAGAATGTTAAATTCGAAATTTCGAATGTGGACATTCGATTATAATTATAAACATTCGAATTCGAAAGTGACATTCGAAAACTGTAAATAACATTCGATTTTCAAATTTTTAAGAATATTCGTTCTTATCGACATTCGGATTTAGAATTCGAATTTCAGTAATAACATTCGTTTTACATTCGAAATTCGAAAATTTACACATTCGCCCATCCCTAATTAGCAGTTATAGATGCAGGAATATGCAGAAGAATGCTATGCACCAGGATAAGGATGCTTTTGTTAGTCAGTAATTATGCAAAAGCAGTGGCAAATATAATTTGAATTACATTTTATTATATTGGATGGTAAGGCCCATACTACTACAAAAACCTCCACAGCTGCACTTTTGTATTGCGGTACACCGCTAGGATGACAAGCTGATAGCTATACGCTCTGTCTTCTTCTCCAGCACACAGGCGCTCTTCTGCTTATGTGGGCAGTGCACAATCTTTTATGTGCACTGCTCCACCAAAGAAGCGCGGTCCCATTGTGCCAGTGATGTCATGTGTGACGTCACCACTTACGGTTGCGCATGCGTAGAGGCAGAAAACGGCATAAATGTATATGCAGTTTTCATTTGGCAACCTCACCCATGTGACGCAGGAGGACGGGGAAAGCTTAAAATGTTTCAAAAAGATAGTTTTCAAATATTAAAAAAGCAACCTACACAGGTACAGCTCTACATACATATTTTTATATTGTGGATGCATTCATGATGGGATCCTGGAGTGTTGACTGGTCCTTTAACATTTTTAAGTAGTAAAAAAAGCAACAAAAAAAAAAAATAATAATAAAAAATAACACTTTGCAACCTGTTTCATTGTCCCCTCTAACTTAGGAAACTCAAAACAATTCATGAATTAGGTAGAGCATACAATTTTAAGCAACTTTTCAAATGTACTGCTGTTATGGAATTTGCTTAATTTTCTTGGTATCCTTTATTGAAGGAGCAACAATGCACTACTGGCGGCTAGCTCAAAAACATTGGTTGAGCCAATGACTAGAAACATATATGTGCAGCCACAAATCAGCAGCTAGCTCCCAGTAGTGCATTGCTGCTCCTGAGCCTACCTGAGTATGCTTTTCAACAAAGCAAAATAGACATGCTCTATCTGAAGCGTATTAGAAATTTGACTTTACTGTCCCTTTTAAAAAAAAAAAAAAAATAGCAATCTAAGCTGTCAAGCAGCTGTTAATAAAAACTAAAATGTTGAAATAATTTGTAAGTGTAATTTATGTACATTAAATCCTTGGTTTTCCTGTTTGGTAGATGTGGGTGTTTATATTAAACAAAATAATTATTCAAGTAAAACGTCTTTCAAAGTAACTTTCTTCTGAGGAAATTAACAAATGGCACAGAAAAATCAAAACAATGCAATAAAGTTGGTTATTTTCCAGCAATAACAGGTTGGCTTTGACTTCCTTGTCCTGTTTCCTCTTTGCAAGTTTAAAGGGATACATCCAGAATAGCATTGCCTTAACATGAAGGTCAATTTTCATGTGAAAGTGCCCGTTTTTTTAAAAAAAAAAAAACTTTTAAAAACAAGGGCACTTTCATTCATGAAAATTGTCATTTCAGCCATTTTCTTAAAATATACATTTTCTTCTTTAAGCCGCTCCAGGGCTTCACCAGCCCGTCGCAAGCCTCTTCATATGTCAGCAATGACAATTCCGCATCCTCCAATCACGGCTTCCCCCCATGGTAATTATTGCCTGAGGCAACGCCGTGATTGGAGGAAGCCGGTTTCGTCATTGCTGGGTAAGTAAACCAGGAAGAAGCAGGCGGGGCATTGTTTCAGAACGGCAATTCGGCGTTTCTGAAGAACAAGGTAAGTATTTTTTAAAATACGGTGCTATGTCAATTTTCAGGAATGAAAGTATCAATGTTTTTATTAGTTGTTTTTTTTAAAAAAAAACGGGCACTTTCACATGAAAATTGACCTTCACTTTAAAGGACCATTCAACTTGACATTTCAACAAAGCATAACGTTTCATTATTGCAAGTAAAATATAATTACAATATACATAATTTATTTTGCAGCCCTTTGATGTAAAATACATCTAAAAATTGTATTTGTGTTTTTTTCTCCCAGGGAGGTTTGGGTTAATACTTTAAGGCAATTTATGTAAGCTTTTGTTTACTTTCCCTCTCACTAAGCTTCTATGCTGTCACATGCTTTTAAAAGGTGGATTTTCAGTTTTTCATAAACAATCATGATAGGCAAATTATTCTTTGCAATAGTTACAAAGTCGAATGATTGCTAAACCACCTTAAAGGGCCATGATACCCAAATGTTGAAACACTTGAAAGTGATGCAGCATAGCTGTGAAAAGCTGACTAGAAAATATCACCTGAACATCTCTATGTAAAAAATATATTTTACCTCAAAAGTTCCTCAGTAGCCACATCCCATTGTAAAGGACTTCTAAGCAGCAAAACAGTATGTCTGTTCCGGGACAGCTAAGGGGTTGAGCCTCGTGCACTCTCATGTTATTTCCCTATTCAGTTTAAGGAAGTTTACTATGAAATCTCATGAGAGTTAAAGGGACAGTATACACTCATTTTCATTTAACTGCATGTAATAGACACTATTATAAAGAATTAGATGCACAGACACTGATAGAAAAATCCAGTATAAAACGGTTTAAAAACGTACTTGGAAGCTTTCAGTTTAGCTCTGTTGAAAAGGTAGTTGGAAAGCCCACTGCAAGTGGGAAATAAGGCACTCCCCCCCCTCCCCCTTCTTTTGCATATGAAAAGACCCTTTACACAAACAGGAGCAAGTTGGAGAAGGTAGCTGACGGTATTCAAATAAAACGTTGGGGCTTGGTTAGGAGTCTGAAAATCAGAGCAATGTTATTTAAAAATAAGCAAAATTATACATTTAAAAAAAACGTTATGGGCTTTATAAATAGATCATCTACAAAACATTTATGCAAAGAAAAAATGAGTGTATAATGGCCCTTTAAGTCAAATCTCATGGGATCACAGTAAGAGTTCATGACCTCAGCACTGTTGATGCTGATTGGCTGCAGTTCATTTCTTCTTTTTATTTTTTTTATTTTTTTTTTACCTGCAGCTGGACAGCAGCGGAGTATAACTTATTGCACAGAACTTACTCTGCTGAGGAAATTGTGAGGTAAAATATCTTCCTTTTTTACATAGAGATTCTCAGGTGATATTTTCCTTTCAGCTTTTTACAGTTATACTGCTTCAGTTTCAAGTGATTTAGCATATGAGTATTATGTCCCTTTAAGAGAATGCAAGAGTGCAGGCTACCCCAGTCTGCACATGTGCAAACAGAGTTTGTGCTATATCTAAATATTTGTGATTGGTTAGCAAGGGGTCTTCTGTTCTGGGGGACAGGGAAATCAGTTAAAAGAATAAACCTAAAACAATATACTCATTTCGAAAAATTTAACGCTGCAGTTTTCTTTGCAATATTATTTTTATATATAAAGATTTATAATCCTGTAGCTTACAATTTGTGTTTAGTGTCCCTTTCATTGGACTCAGAAATTTCCTAACTATCTTTCTTGAACCTTCGAGTTTAGATGGCTTGTTAGGGATCCTTAGGAGATCTTCTTGTGTTCTGAGTCTGGAAATATTTTTGAGGCCGTTACCAAACTATTTCAGCAATGGAATTTGCTTAACTGTGCTATTAATCCTTTGTACAAGTCCCAGACTAGATGACACTGCTATCTTCCTTAGTTATTCTGTGTTGTACACCAGGGGTGCCCAGACTTTACTGTGATGAGTTAGAATGGTCTGTTTGCCATTGAATATTCTCAAGCTGTAATTAAAGGGACATGAAAGCCAACATATTTTTTGTTTCTTTATTTAGCTTGAGCATGCCATTTTAAACAACTTTCTAATTTTACCTCTATTATCACCAATGTTCCCTCTAATTGTTTTTCCTCGTGGGGAATAACAAAAAATAATTCTGTGTGCAGGCTCGATACCGCTTGTGTGCGGCACTAATATGTGTGTGTGTGTGTGTGTGTGTATGTATATATGTATAATTAAATGTCAGGT
>NC_069500.1:930643006-930675506 GCF_027579735.1 Bombina bombina | reverse complement strand
CTCTAACCCTCCCCTCTGCCTTATTGAGGGCCATCTTGGGTACTGGCAGCTGTCTGCCAGTACCCAGTTTGCAAAAAAAAAAGTGCTCTTTTTTTTTTTTTTCTGTAGTGTAGCTTCCCCCCCACACAGACTAACCCCCACCACGTTGCAGATCGTTAGTTTGTTTTTTGTTTTAGGCACTTTTATTGTAGCATTTTCTGTAGTGTAGCGGTTCCCACCCGCTCCCTCCCCGTGCACGCGCCCGCCCCCGCCCTCCCGTGAACGCGCGCGCGCCCGTGCACGCCCCCGGCCATCCCCGCCCACGATCCCGCCCCCCTCCACATCACCAGGGCCATCAATGGCCGCCTCCCGGTCCGGCTCCCACCCACCAACGCAATGAGCCACCGATCTCCGGTGCAGAGGGGGCCACAGAGTGGCTCTCTCTGCACCGGATGGCTTAAAATGGTTATTGCAGGATGCCTCCATATCGAGGCATCACTGCAATAACCGGAAAGCAGCTGGAAGCGAGCAGGATCGCTTCCAGCTGCTTTCCACACCGAGGACGTGCAGGGTACGTCCTCAGGCGTTAACTGCCTTTTTTTTGAGGACGTACCCTGCACGTCCTCGGTCGTTAAGGGGTTAATGTGAGGTCATAGCATACCTGGAAATATTGTTTTATATTTATCAACTCTCATCTGTCTTTCTCCACTCCCTCCTCTCTTTAGTCTCTCTCTTTACCCCCTCCCTCCTCTCTCAGGCCATATCTTCTCATTACACTCTTTCACCACTCTTTCTTAAAGAGACATTAATATGCACTAGATTTTTCTTTGCATAACTGTTTTGTAGATGATCCATTTATATAGCCTATACAGCTTTTTTTTTTTTTTTTTGCTTTTTCTTTCATGTAATTAGCAAGAGTCCATGAGCTAGTGACGTATGGGATATACATTCCTACCAGGAGGGGCAAAGTTTCCCAAACCTCAAAATGCCTATAAATACACCCCTCACCACACCCACAAATCAGTTTTACAAACTTTGCCTCCTATGGAGGTGGTGAAGTAAGTTTGTGCTAGATTCTACGTTGATATGCGCTCCGCAGCAGGTTGGAGCCCGGTTTTCCTCTCAGCGTGCAGTGAATGTCAGAGGGATGTGAGGAGAGAGTATTGCCTGTTTGAATTCAATGATCTCCTTCTACGGGGTCTATTTCATAGGTTCTCTGTTATCGGTCGTAGGGATTCATCTCTTACCTCCCTTTTCAGATCGACGATATACTCTTATATATACCATTACCTCTACTGATTTTCGTTTCAGTACTGGTTTGGCTTTCTACAAACATGTAGATGAGTGTCCTGGGGTAAGTAAGTCTTATTTTCTGTGACACTCTAAGCTATGGTTGGGCACTTTTTTAATAAAGTTCTAAATATATGTATTCAAACATTTATTTGCCTTGACTCAGGATGTTCAACATTCCTTATTTTCAGACAGTCAGTTTCATATTTGGGATAATGCATTTGAATCAATCATTTTTCTTACCTTAAAAAATTTGACTTTTTTTCCCTGTGGGCTGTTAGGCTCGCGGGGGCTGAAAATGCTTCATTTAATTGCGTCATTCTTGGCGCGGACTTTATTGGCGCAAAAAATCTTTTTTGTTTCCGGCGTCATACGTGTCGCCGGAAGTTGCGTCATTTTTTGACGTTCTTTTGCGCCAAAAATGTCGGCGTTCCGGATGTGGCGTCGCTTTTGTCTTTTGTTCTTCCGACCTGGACTGTAATTTCAACAGATGCAAGTCTTACAGGTTGGGGAGCTCTGTGGGGGATCTCTGACGGCACAAGGAGTTTGGGAATCTCAGGAGGTGAGATTACCGATCAATATTTTGGAACTCCGTGCAATTTTCAGAGCTCTTCAGTCTTGGCCTCTTCTGAAGAGAGAATCGTTCATTTGTTTTCAGTCAGACAATGTCACAACTGTGGCATACATCAATCATCAAGGAGGGACTCACAGTCCTCTGGCTATGAAAGAAGTATCTCGAATTCTGGTTTGGGCGGAATCCAGCTCCTGTCTAATCTCTGCGGTTCATATCCCAAGTATAGACAATTGGGAAGCGGATTATCTCAGTCGCCAAACGTTGCATCCGGGCGAATGGTCTCTTCACCCAGAGGTATTTCTTCAGATTGTTCAAATGTGGGAACTTCCAGAAATAGATCTGATGGCGTCTCATCTAAACAAGAAACTTCCCAGGTATCTGTCCAGATCCCGGGATCCTCAGGCGGAGGCATCCTGCCTATATCTTTCCGCCTCTAGTTCTTCTTCCAAGAGTAATCTCCAAGATTCTGAAGGAATGCTCGTTTGTTCTGCTGGTAGCTCCGGCATGGCCTCACAGGTTTTGGTATGCGGATCTTGTCCGGATGGCCTCTTGCCAACCGTGGACTCTTCCGTTAAGACCAGACCTTCTGTCGCAAGGTCCTTTTTTCCATCAGGATCTCAAATCCTTAAATTTAAAGGTATGGAGATTGAACGCTTGATTCTTGGTCAAAAAGGTTTCTCTGACTCTGTGATTAATACTATGTTGCAGGCTCGTAAATCTGTATCTAGAGAGATATATTAGAGTCTGGAAGACTTATATTTCTTGGTGTCTTTCTCATCATTTTTCTTGGCATTCTTTTAGAATACCGAGAATTTTACAGTTTCTTCAGGATGGTTTGGATAAAGGTTTGTCCGCAAGTTCCTTGAAAGGACAAATCTCTGCTCTTTCTGTTCTTTTTCACAGAAAGATTGCTAATCTTCCTGATATTCATTGTTTTGTACAAGCTTTGGTTCGTATAAAACCTGTCATTAAGTCAATTTCTCCTCCTTGGAGTTTGAATTTGGTTCTGGGGGCTCTTCAAGCTCCTCCTTTTGAACCCATGCATTCATTGGACATTAAATTACTTTCTTGGAAAGTTTTGTTCCTTTTGGCGATCTCTTCTGCCAGAAGAGTCTCTGAATTATCTGCTCTTTCTTGTGAGTCTCCTTTTCTGATTTTTCATCAGGATAAGGCGGTGTTGCGAACTTCTTTTCAATTTTTACCTAAGGTTGTGAATTCCAACAACATTAGTAGAGAAATTGTGGTTCCTTCATTCTGTCCTAATCCTAAGAATTCTAAAGAGAAATCGTTGCATTCTTTGGATGTTGTTAGAGCTTTGAAATATTATGTTGAAGCTACTAAGTCTTTCCGAAAGACTTCTAGTCTATTTGTTATCTTTTCCGGTTCTAGAAAAGGCCAGAAAGCTTCTGCCATTTCTTTGGCATCTTGGTTGAATTCTTTAATTCATCATGCCTATGTCGAGTCGGGTAAAACTCCGCCTCAAAGGATTACAGCTCATTCTACTAGGTCAGTTTCTACTTCCTGGGCGTATAGGAATGAAGCTTCAGTTTATCAGATTTGCAAAGCAGCCACTTGGTCTTCTTTGCATACTTTTACTAAATTCTACCATTTTGATGTGTTTTCTTCTTCTGAAGCAGTTTTTGGTAGAAAAGTACTTCAGGCAGCGGTTTCAGTTTGAATCTTCTGCTTATGTTTTTCATTAAACTTTATTTTGGGTGTGGATTATTTTCAGCAGGAATTGGCTGTCTTTATTTTATCCCTCCCTCTCTAGTGACTCTTGCGTGGAAAGATCCACATCTTGGGTAGTCATTATCCCATACGTCACTAGCTCATGGACTCTTGCTAATTACATGAAAGAAAACCTAATTTATGTAAGAACTTACCTGATAAATTAATTTCTTTCATATTAGCAAGAGTCCATGAGGCCCACCCTTTTTGTGGTGGTTATGATTTTTTTGTATAAAGCACAATTATTCCAATTCCTTATTTTATATGCTTTCGCACTTTTTTCTCATCACCCCACTTCTTGGCTATTCGTTAAACTGATTTGTGGGTGTGGTGAGGGGTGTATTTATAGGCATTTTGAGGTTTGGGAAACTTTGCCCCTCCTGGTAGGAATGTATATCCCATACGTCACTAGCTCATGGACTCTTGCTAATATGAAAGAAATGAATTTATCAGGTAAGTTCTTACATAAATTATGTTTTTTTTTCATTTATAGTTTTGCTTATTTTTAAATAACATATCGCTGATTTTCAGACTCCTAATCAAGCCCCAAAGTGTTAGGAGAATACTGAAGTATACTTACTCCAGCTTGCTTCTGTTTGTGTAAATAGTCTTTTCATATGCTGAGGAGGGGGGGGGTGTCTATTTCCCACTTTCAGTGGGTGTTCCAGCTAATCTTTTTAACCGTGCTAAACTAGGAGCCTCTAAGTTTTTGTTTTTTTTTTGTTTTAATTTTCAAAAAGCTTTATTGAATAGCTTAAAGTACACAATAGAAACATAACATAACACAAATCAATTCACTTAAGTGTACAGAGTAGAATCAAGTGAGCCTCTAAGTTTTTAAACGGTTTTATACTGGATTTTTAGATTAGTATCTGTGCATATTATTCTTTACAGTAGTGTCTATTATATGCCATTACATTTAAAATTGGTGTATACTGTCCCTTTTAAAGCTTTCTTTTTCTCCACTTTCACTTTTCTTCTCTAATCACTCTCTGCCCCAATTTACCCTCTCAGAAGTAACAGTCTAAGCACTAATGGGGTCCCTATAGCCCTAGAGGAATAACATATCCTTGCCCTTTCATGTATATATAATATCCCTTTAGATAATATTGGTAGACATTCACTCACCAGCTTTCACTAGGATACTTATGCTGCAAGAGCTTTCCATTTCTTTTGTGTATAAAATGAATCTGACCTTAGCAGCTGTCCTCACCTTTTGAACCTAGCATACTCCTATAGCTCCAGTCTACACCTGCCCAAGACCTGTACACACTATAAATGCTAAGTCCCATGATTTCCTGTATCCCCTCTCCAGCTACACACACCTGGACCTTTCACACACCTGAGTTGCTTACCAGTAGGATCATGCTGGCTGTTCAGCTACAGCCATGTTTCCCAGAATTTTCCTGTGCTTTGTCACCAAGTTATTCCTTTTTGCCACACTTTCAAGTTTTCTTGTCCTTATTTCTCTGTATTAATTTAGTTATAATACGCAATTCTGCAGAAGTTTTTCACTTAAAGGGACAGTAAAGTCAAAATGACTTATAAGAATTGGATAGTGCATGTAATTTTAAACAACTTTAGTTTCTTTTCTTTTTTTTTTTAAATCTCATTTGCTTTGTTCTTTTGCTATCCTTTGTCAAAAAGCATACCTAGGTAGACTAAGGGGCAGCAGTGCAGTAATAGGAGTTAGCTGTCAATTGGTGGTTGCACATATATTCCTCTTGTCATTGGTTCACCTGATGTGTTCAACTAGCTCCCACAGTGCATCGCTTTAGCAAAAAGGATACCAAAACATTTAAGCAATTATTATATATAGAAGTAAATTGGAAAGTTGTTTAAATGGACATGAAACCAATTTTTTTTTTCTTTTGTGATTCAGAAAGAGAATACAATTTTATTACTTAGAAATACTATATCTGTTTATATAAAAAAAAAAAAAAAAATTTAGAGACGGTGTACACCAATGTTCTTATAATTGAATGTAATAGACACTACTATAAATAAGAATATGCACAAATACTGATCTAAAAATCCATTATAAAACATTTTAAAAACTTACTTAGAAGCTCCCAGTTTAGCACTGTTGATGAGGTAGTCTGGGACACCCAGCGAAAGGGGCTGAGAAAGCAGAACAGGCACTCCCCCTTTCTCTGCTTATGAAAATACAGGTTACACAAACAATAGCAGCAATAATCTGTAGACCTGGGTCTACATCTGACACTTTGTAGCTTAGTTAGAAGTCTGTAAAACAGCACAATGTTCTAAAAAAAATAAGCTAAACTGTATATTGTTAGAAAAACACTCCCTGATGGGGCTTTATAAATGTCCTGATACGGAAAACGGTTATCTAACAGTGTTTCACAGCAGTCCAGATTTTCATGATATCTGAACTAGAACACAGCTGACCAGCAACCATGGTTACTAATATACCCTCGCCTATCAGCTGATTATTTCATAGTTGAGACACAATGAAAATCTGGTCTTTTGGGGGTAGTACCAGTAGACTATGGGGACCGGAGAGGGGCTGCAGTGATACTGTAAAGTTAATTTAATTGATGAATAGAATAAAATTCACATTTAAACAATTCTCTTTAATGCAATCCTTATATAGAATGGAAATGATGCTTTTAAAGGGCCACTAAACCCAAAATCTTTCTTTCATGATTCAGATAGAGAATAGAAATTTAAACAACATTACAATTTACTTCCATTATTTATTTTGCTTCATTTTTTCAATTTTTTTAGTTGAAGAAAAAGCAATGCACATGGTGAGCCAATCACACAAGGCTTCTATGTGCAGCAACCAATCAGCAGCTAGTGAGCATATCTAGATATGCTTTTCATCAAAGAATATCAAGAGAATAAAACAAATTAGATAATATAAGTAAATTAGAAAGATGTTTAAAATTGCATTCTCTTTCTAAATCATAAAATAAAAAATGTGGGTGGCATGTCCCTTTAACTTAGTGTAAACATAAAATGCTCTAGTTTATTAGAACATTCTATTAATTAACAAATGCATGTTACTTCTGTATGTGTTTTTAATCCCAGCAAAGTATGTAATGCTGAACATGGGAGGTGATTGGTGGCTACATTCTTTGCCACTCCTGATTTGCCCACCTACTGTGTCCTGCTCAGGAGTGGTAGGTTAAATATATGTTATCAACTTGCATTTGTTTAGTTTATTAGAGTATTTTATTATTGTGCTCCGTCCCTTTAACACACCCATTGCTTTTTGGCGTCCTTGTATAGCTTTCTTCATGATTGTGTTTCTATTTCCCACACCCATGTTGTAAATATTGATTGTGTATACAACATAATCATCATGATTATGTCAAGCTTTTTATAAATATGAACAAGCTGATGAGGTTGGACAAATACATTTTAAAAACTAAATTGTGTATGCATATAAACATTTTTTTTGGGTTTAGAATGCCCTTTTGGGGGCAGCATCAATCAGAGAACTCCTAAACCCATACATTATTATATCACCATAACCCACAGAGATTTATTCTACGGTTAATGAAAATGCTTATTTTTCATGTTATTAGATAAAATTACATTTTCTTTCCTAAGATATGGAGAGTCCACAAAATCAATTCAATTACTAGTGGGAATATCACTCCTGGCCAGCAGGAGGAGGCAAAGAGCACCACAGCAAAGCTAAGTGTCACTCCCCTACCCATAATCCCCAGCTGAGTCCACGTCAATCTCTTCAGTAGAGTAGTGGTTGCTTTAAAGCAGTTAGGAAGTTATGAGGTGGTCCTTACATTGTTTCCTAACATTTTGCTGTCCTTGTTATAGAAAGCCAGAGTTGGTGACTCTGTTCTTTCTTTTTTCTACATGTCTCTGTAAGGCAGGGGTGTCCAAACTTTGCTCTCCAGAGGTTTTGGAACTACATTTCCCATGATGCTCAGCTAGATAAAATGCTGGCTGAGCATCATCGTAAATGTAGTTCCAAAACCTCTGGAGAGCAAAGTTTGGACACCCTGTAAGGAGTATGTATCCTTTCACGCCTTGTGAGCTGTCTTCCTGCCGGACAACTGGATTTGCAGGTAAGTGTTTTGTTTTCTAGGTACTGGAGGATTGCACTTCACAGAATATGGCTGCAATATTTTATTGGGGCACACTTATCCTTTTGTTAAGGATTTAAACTTGGCAGGATGCAGTCACTTATATGACAGAGACTTAGGGGTTAATATATTTCATTGTGTGGGGAGGATTAACCTATTTCATTTATATATTATGTGGCTCATTTTGATCTTTAGTGTCAACGGCTGTACTTTCAGTTTTATTTTTAGGCACTTTCAAGTTTAGCAGCACACTCTTACAGAGAGAACGATTCTCACTCGGATCGTAAAGTTATAAGCTTTTATCTATAGTTACGCTTCTGGTATTTGCCGGCTCTGTCAGTTATATTGAGGAATGCATGCTTTTGTGTGTGGCGCGGTTTACCTTTGGCTGATCATGTGACTCGCTGCGCTTCCGATCAGTGTATGAACGGAGCAGCAGTTTGTGTCATCTGTTTTCCAGAGTGCTTTGAAATCTTTCTGCGGCAGTTTAATATCGTTTTCCTCAGAGGGGTCAGGTAGGAGCACCTCAGTCTGAGTGTGTAGAGGTGTTCTTTTAACAGTTTATCAAAAAAAATCTGAAGTTTGATTCTCTGGGGGAAAATTATTAAATTTTTTGTTCTTAAAGGGACAGTGTCAGTTTTCATTCTTGTGTCATTTCAACTATTTTTGGGGGACCATGTCTTCTATGGATATGGAGCAGGAGTCTGCTAATATTAATAAATGCTTTTTGTGTCTAGAGGCACAAATTGTAATCCCTATGCAATTTTGTTCCTCATGTATAGAAAAGACATTGAAATTTAAAGATAAACTTCTTTTTTTTTTTTCTGAGCCTAATGTCTCTCAGGATGATGCTGTTCAGGCAATGCCACCGCTTTCTTCTCAGATGTCCCAAGCCTCAATGGCGTCACATACAGTGTCCTGCAGTTCCTGTCAGCCTCCTGGAGGAGTATTTTTGCCATCAGATTTTGCTGCTCAAGTATAATCTGCGGTATTAGCGGCTTTATCTGCTTTTCCCATGTTGGGGAAGCGCAAGAGGAAATCTAAACATTTGTCAGATAGTAAGGTGTCTGTTCCATCTGCGGCTATGCAGGTTGCACTATCTCATAAGTCTGAGGAGAATACCTCAGTAACCTCCTGAGGGTGAAATCTCAGATTCGGACAGTATAATTCCTTTGTCTGATGCTGAAGAAGTTTTACTTCAGGTTTATGCTTGAAAACCTGCGTGTACTGCTAAAGGAAGTATTGGCTACCGTGGATGACTCCGATTCTCCTGTCGTTGTCAACCCTAAGAAATCTAGTAAACTTAATAAATACTATCATTTTCCTTCCTCTGTGGAAGTGTTTCCTGTTCCGGACCGCGTGACAGATTATTTCACAGGAATGGGAGAAGCCAGGGATACTGTTCTCCCCGTCTCCCGTAATTAAAAAGATGTTTCCAGTTGCTTACTCCATTAAAGATTCATGGCGTACAGTGCCTAAAGTAGAAGGGGCTATTTCTACTCTAGCTAAGAGAACTACAATCCCTATAGAGGATAGCTGCACCTTTAAGGATCCCATGGACAAAAAGCTTGAGGCTTAATTGAAGATGATGTATGTTCATCAAGGTCTTCATTGGCATCCTGCAGTTTGTATTGCCACAGTAGCAAGTGCGGCATCTTATTGGTACAACGCCTTGTCTGAATCAATTTTAGTAGATACTCCATTGGAGGAGATCCAATATAGGATTACGGCTCTTAAACTAGCCAATTCCTTTTTTTCTGATGCTAACATGCAAGTTATTAGACTGGGAGCCAAGATGTTTGGCTTTGCCGTCTTAGCGTGCAGGGCATTGTGACTAAAATCTTGGTCAGCTAATGTTACCACCAAGTCCAAGCTTCTGGCGCTTCCTTACAAGGGTAAAACCTTGTTTAGACCTGGTTTGGCAGGAATAATTTCTGATATTATGGGTGGAAAAGGGTCTTTTCTACCACAAGACAAGAAGAATAGACCTAAAGGACGCCAAAGTAATTTTCGTTCCTTTCGTAACTTCAAAGGTCAAAAGTCTTTCTCTTCCGAGCAGGAGCAGTCCAAGTCGTCTTGGAAGCCCAATCAGTCTTGGAATAAGGGGAAGTAATCAAATAAACCCTCAGCTGAGTCTAAGTCAGATGAAGGGTCGGCTCCCGATCTGGGATCGGATCAAGTGGGGGGCAGACTTTCCCTGTTTTGTCAAGCGTGGATACGAGACGTCCCAGATCCTTGGGCTGTGGACATAGTATCTCAGGGTTACAAAATAGAATTCAAAACTTTCCTTCCCAAGGGAAGATTCCATCTCTCAAGATTATCTGCAGGTGAAAAGAGGAATTCTTGAACTGAATTCAGGACCTTTCCTCCCTGGGAGTGATAGTTCCAGTAAGGGAACAGGGTCTAGGATTCTATTCAAATCTGTTAATGGTTCCCAAAAAAAGAGGGAACTTTTCCACCCATTTTAGACCTAAAGTGCCTCTACTAGTTTCTCAGGGTACCCTCCTTCAAAATGGAAACTATTTGTTCCATTCTTTCTTTGGTCCAAGAGGGTCAGTTCATGACGACCATAGACCTGAAGGATGCGTATCTTCATGTTCCCATCCACATGGATTGTTAAAAGTTCCTGAGATTCGCATTTCTAGACAAACACTTTCAGTTTGTGGCTCTTCCGTTTGGCCTTGCCACAGCTCCCAGAATTTTCTCAAAGGTTCTGGGGCTCTCTTGGCAGTGATCAGGTCTCAGGGAATTGCAGTGGCATCTTACCTGGACGACATATTGGTTCAGGCGCCATCTTTTCAACAAGCAAACTCTCATACAGAGATCTTGTTGTCTTTTCTATGTTCACACGGATGGAAAGTGAATCTGGAAAAGAGTTCCCTTGTTCCAGCTACAAGGGTGGTTTTCTTAGGTACCATAATAGATTCCCTATCTATGAAAATTTCTGATGAAGGTCAAAAAATCCAAGATTCTTCTTGCCTCTCTTCTGTCTACTGTTCGGCCATCAGTAGCTCAATGTATGGCGGTAATTGGTCTGATGGTCTCTTCCATGGACATCATTCCCTTTGCTTGATTCCATTTGAAAGCTCTGCAGTTATGCATGCTCAGCCAATGGAATGGAGACTATTCGGATCTGTCTCAGAGGATAGATCTAGACCAGTTGATAAGATACTCCCTCCCATGGTGGCTTTCTCAGGACCATCTGTCTCGGGGCACATGCTTCCGGAGACCTTCCTGGGTGATTGTGACCACGGATGCCAGCCTGCTAAGCTGGGGAGCAGTCTGGGACTCATTAAAGGCGCAGGGACTATGGGCTCGGGAGGAGTCTGCTCTCCCCATAAACATCTTGGAGTTGAGAGCGATTTACAATGCTCTGATGGCTTGGCTTCAATTGTACTTAGCCCGGTTTATCAGGTTCCAGTCGGACAATATCACCTCAGTGGCTTACATCAACCACCAGGGAGGTACTCTGAGTTCCTTAGCCATGAAAGAGGTAGCTCGAATTATTCAGTGGGCGGAAGCTCACATTTGTTGTCTGCCATCCACATTCCAGGAGTGGACAACTGGGAAGCAGATTTCCTGAGCAGACAGACATTTCATCCCTGGGAGTGGGCTCTCCATCTAGCGGTGTTCTCCAGGTTAACTCTCAAATGGGGGGGTTCTGGAGTTGGCTCTGATGGCGTCTCGGCAGAATGCCAAGCTTCCAAGGTATGGTGCAAGGTCAAGAGATCCGCAGGCAGCTCTAATAGATGCTCTGGCGGTTCCTTGGGTGTTCGAACTAGCATACCTGTTACCTCCATTTTGCATACTTTTTTCCCAAATTTTCCAAATTTGATACTTTTGCCTCGGCTGAGGCCTCTTTTGGGAGAAAGGTTCTCCAAGCGGTGATGCCTTCTGTTTAGGTCTGCCTGTCTTGTTCTCCCTCCCTATTCAGTCTGTGTCCTTTAGCTTTTGTATTGGTTCCCACTAGTATTTGGAATGACGTCGTGGACTCTCCATATCTTAGGAAAGAAAACAAAATTTATGCTTACCTGATAAATGTCTTTCTTTCTGGATATGGAGAGTCCACGACCCCACCCTTTAATTAAGACAGTTATTTTTTACTAAACCTCAGGCACCTCTACACCTTTGTGTTATTCCTTTTTCCATTTCCCTTTGGTCGAATGACTGGGGATTATGGGTAGGGGAGTGACACTTAACAGCTTTGCTGTGGTGCTCTTTCCCCCCCCCCTGCTGGCCAAGAGTGATATTCCCACTAGTAATTGGAATGACGTGGACTCTCCATATCTGGAAAGAAAGAAATTTATCACATAAGCATACATTTTAGTTTTTTGCAGCACATACACTTTTGCTGTAGTCTCTTAGAGGTATATTTTTGAAGGTGTAGGCGGAAGGGTTCTTAGAAAAATTGTCAGCCTGCAGATGGTGCTGTCTGCAGCATGAGCTGGCATAATTGTAATGGTGGAGAGAGACATTTTCCGGCTTCCTTCATCATGTGACAGACCGTAGCCAATCAGACTAGTATATGTATACCCTGTGAGGTTGGGCACATGTTCAGTAGGATCTTGTTTCCCATAATGTGTGTGTATAAAAAGACTGCAAAATTGGATAATGGAAGTATTGAAAAGGGTCTTAAAACTGCATGCTCTTTCTGAATCGTAAAAGTTTATTTTGACGTGAGTGTCCCTTTTAAAGCTTATAGGAATTAGTTTTTAGCATACTATGAAACTGTTGCACACCTACAGATTTGGTATTTGTATTCTACTTTATCATTGCATGAATTTATACACTTATCTATACTATAATCGGGTTTGTAACGCGTCCGTCGGTGTTGCCAGTTGCACACGCATCCTCAAAGGAATGTTGGCTGCGCGAGGCAGCCAAAAGAATGTTGGCTGCACGCGCAGCCACAATAATCCACCTGGATGCAGCGTGGGCAAACCTGAAGCCTTAAAAAAAAAAAAAAATGCAACCGCACGAAATATTGAAAAAAAAACACATAACCGCCCGCACAAAGTATTACAAAAAAAATAACTAACTTCCCGCACAGAGTATTAAAAAACACCTATACCACAAACCCCCACATCACAAAATAAAGTAATAATTAAAATATTAACCCCTTAACCGCCAACCCCTCACATCGCAATAAACCTAATTAACCCATTAACCCCTAAACCGCCAACCCCCAACATCGGAATAAACCTAATTAACCCCTAAACCGTTAAACCACCACATCGCAATAAACCTAATTAACCTATTAACTCTTAAACCACAATCCCCCCACAACACAAATAACTAATTTAATTTCTAAGCCACCTAACACCCCCTAAATTAACCCCAATACTAAATTACACTTAAATAAAACCTAACATTAAAAAAATTAAACCTAATCTCTATGAAAATAAAAAAGGCCCCCCAAAATAAAAACACCCCCTAAACTACCAAAATCCCTTAAAGTGGCCTTTTGTAGGGCATTGCCCTAAGTTATTAAACTGCTCTTTTACATTTAAAAATGACTAAATCCCCCCCCCCCCCCACTCACCAAGCCCCCCAAAATAAAAAAACTGACACTAAAGAAACCTAAAATACCCATTGCCCCTAAAAGGGCATTTGTATGGGCATTGCCCTTAAAAGTGTGTTCAGCTCTTTTCCAGCCCATTAAATCCCTAATCTTAAAAAAAAAATTCCTAACACTAAGCTGCAAATAGGTGGCTTCATCATCTTCTATTTTCATCTGGAGCGAAGGTCGCACGGAAGTGCGGAGCTTGCTTCCCCGATGCGTGGATCCTCAGCGGCGGTGCTTAACGGCTGCGGTCCTCAGTGGCTTGGAGGCTCCTCTTCATGCAATCGTCCATCGCACACTGAAGATTGAATGCAAGGTACCGGATATTTATTGGGGTACCTTTGCATTCCTTTTGGCTAAAATTTTGAAACCAGTCAATAGAATGAAAGCTACTGAAATCTTATTGGCTAATTCGAACAGCCAATAGGATTTCAGTAGCTCTAATCCTATTGGCTGATTTCAAAATTCCAGCCAATAGGAATGCAAGGTACCCCAAATTCATTGCGGTACCTTGCATTCAATCTTTAGTGTACGACAGATACCGGATAAAGAGGAGCCTGCATGCCGCCGAGGACCACTGCTGACGATCCACACGTCGGGGAAGACAGCTCCACACTGCGCTGCTGCTGAGGATCCACAGCTTCGCACCTGCGCTCTGCGCCACCTTTGCTCCGGATAAAGATAGAAGATGATGGAGATGCCTGGAAGAAGACCTTCTCCGCTGGACTTCAGGAACAGTGAGTACCTATTTGGACCTTAGTGTTAGGATTTTTTTATTTTTAAGATTAGAGATTTAATGGGCTGGAAAATAGCTGATTGCCCTTTTAAGGGCAATGCCCATACAAATGCTACTTTATGGGCAATGGGTAGTTTTTTTTTAGTGTTAGTTTTTTTTTATTTTGGGTGGTTTGGTTGGTGGGGGATTTTTACTGTTAGGGGTTAATTAGTAATTTGTTTAGGTAAAAGAGCTGTTTAACTTAGGGCAATGCCCTACAAAAGGCCCTTTTAAGGGCTATTGGTAGTTTAGTATTCGATTAGGGTGTGTTTTTATTTTGGGGGGGATTTTTTATTTTTATAGGGGTATTAGTTTAGGTTTATTTTTTGTTTTGGATAGCTTTGTTTATTTTTCTGTAATTTTACATTTTGTTTTTTTGGTAATTTTAGCTTTGGGTATTTTTTTTTAAAGAGACGCCCTCTGGGCAGGCTTATCGCCTAGTAATATATAATTCTAGAATTAGTAACATATAAATTACTTATTTATATTTAGCGTATGTATAATCTTGGCTTCTAGTGTTTGAACAAGCTGCCAACCCGCCTGCATAAACTAGGTCAGTATATACCTGTATCTTTCGACTTGGTGGAAAGTAGCAGAGACTTCAGATTGCAGAGTCCCCACTGACATCTTTGGCTGCTAAATGTGCTGTTCCCATGGCTTCCTGGCAGATCAGGGTCGGGTCACAGCTAAACCGGTAAATAATTGTGTCAGAAGAGAAGTCTGCGGGGAGGGGGGCCTTAGTGTACAGAAGGCTACAAGTGGAACAGATTGTCCCTGCTCCTGCCACACACACAGTCCTCGCACGCTGGAAATATCCAGCTGCTTTTGTGTGCAGTTGTCTTGTGATTTTGATAAATAGGTAATTTATGATTATTTAGCTGATAGTATTAATATTTAATATACATTTTAGGAGCCACCCATATTGAGAGATTTGGTACATAATAAATGTAGGGACGTAAAAGTGCATAAAAAATCAAATTCTGTTATTTATTAGTATTATTTTATTTCACCATTGGTTACCAAGGGGTTTAACACAGTCAGCTCCAGAGCCGCAATGTACTACTGAGAGCTAGCTAAACACATTTGATGAGCCAATCAAGAGAGGCCAATAGCCGTGCGGGCTATCCGGCTTGACGACGTCTGGCCCGCACAGCTTTTTGCTAAGAGGTGTAAACGTTACCTCTCGGAAAAATAGCATTCTGCCATGGGCTGCCTGAGCAGCTCAATGCGGCTAATGCTTCTAACAAATAAAGGAGCTTTCAGCATTAAATATTTTATACTTCATGACTGAAAGTCCCTTTTATTTGTTAAATTGGTAAATCCTAGTGTTTCACAAACACTAGGATTTGCAATCCATTTAACATTTTGACTTAAAAATAAATAGATTTTGTAGAGTGTTTATCGCATGAAGAGTTTATACTGGAGGTAGTGTATATTAATTTCATAAGAATGTTGGTCCAGTCCAGAATAAACCTATTGGGTTGACTGATCCTTTATCTAATAAGACCCTTGCGTAGAAGAACCTGTAGAGAGTTTTGGGGGTCATCTTCTACGGCACTAGAAAATCTGCTGCTAGAGTGATCTGTCTGTACCACATGATCTAGATGTACGTACGTGCAAACCCCCTGTCAAATATTTGCAGCAATCCATAATGGCTGTTAATTTAATATGTTAACCTCTCTATATCCCCTAAGGGGCAGAAGCTTTGCTGAGCTCTCTGTAACATTATGAAACGCTGTTTCAGTCACTTCTCTCCTTAAACAAAAAAAAAAAACTTGTCTTCCCTTCAGCAAAGAAGGCGGAAAAAAATGTTCTGTTTGTTTCCTTTACCATATGGCTATGTGTAACTGGAGCAATAGTTTAATCTCTGCATTGAGTTTTTTTTTTTTTTTTTTCATTCACTTCCCTTGTGTGCGTATTTATTGTACAAACAGAAATGTTCTATATGGCTCTATTCCCACTTAGCAGTGACTACAGAGCTTGAAATACCTCTCTTCTAATGGTTACGTTTTAAATGAAATCTTGCGTCAAAATAAATTCACAATCTTACATCTTTATCCATTATAATCATATAACTGTAGCAGCTGATTAAAAGGGCAGTCAAGTGAAAAATGTATTAGTTTTTAAACTCAAAATTCAATTTCTCATAAAATGTTTGTCCAGTAAAAAATTAATCATTTGCAATTTATATACCGTTTGTATCTTTTTATTGTCTTTTTTTTTTTTTCCCCTGTAATTTAAAGGGACAGTATACTATAAATATAGTTTTTACCTTAATGCGTTTCCAATTACTTTTTTTTTACCAGCTGCAGAGTATACAATGTATGAGATTTGCTTTTTAAAGGCTTATTTGTGTATATGAATTAGCTGTTTTTTTTTTTTTTGAAGCCACAACCTAATAAAATGGATTGAGCTGAGCTTATAGGTATAATCAGATCTCATTACATTATCACATTGTGTAAATATACCTGCTTCTTTATCTTATATCTGTCCATAAATAAACCAATCACCAATACTTGGAGAGAACAATGAAAAATTAACATTTTATTACCTTCATCTCTTTTATAACCCACTGGGAGTGTAATCTCATCTGCTGGCTGTGTTAACACAGCTTGGCCTCAAGGCCAAACACTTTCAGGTAGGGTGGGGATACCACAGGCTAAATAAATTATTTCAAATGCCAATATAAGGGTAATGGGAATACTTGTAAACCATTTAATTCACTCCAGCAGGTAAAGTGGATCATTGGGAACAAATTATAAAAGGGAGAATTTTTTTGAGTAAACTGTCCCTTTAAGTCAAACTGATTCAGACAGCATTGGGTTTTGTTTATTTGTTATCCTTTGTTGAAGAGTAAACTTAGGTAGGCTCATAAGCGCTTTGGAGCGTGCATGTGCATAAAATTTCTACAAACACTGCTGCCATAGAGTACTAGACGTACACATGACCGTATCAGCCTATTCTTCAACACAGGATACCAAAAGGACAGTAGTGAAGTAAATTGGAAACTTTTTTTTTTTTTTTTTTTTAATATGCATTCTGTCTGAAGTTTAATCTTAACTTTCAAAATTGTGCATTTTATTTTAAATTGTTTCTTTAGAAGGGCATGAAACAGCAATAAGAAAATATAATAATGTGTTAAACACATAGCTAACGACGGCTCTGGAGAGAAGTTTATTTAAGCAATAATGCAATACGAAAATGCTCTAATTTAGTAGAGTATTGAAGCATTACGTCCCTTTAAAGGGACAGACAAGTCAAAGTTCAACTTTCATGATTTAGATAGGGAATACTATTTTAAACAACTTTCTAATTTACTTTATCATCAAATATGCTTTGTTCTCTTGATATTATTTGTTGAATGCTAAACCTAGGTAGGCTTATATGCTAATTTCTAAGCCCATGAAGGCAGCCTCTTATCTCAGTGAATTTTGACAGCTTTTCACAGCCACAGGGCATTAGTTCCTGTGTACCATCTAGATAACATTGTACTCACTCCTGTGGAGTTATTTGAGTCAGCACTGATTGGCTAAAATGCAAGGCTGTCAAAAGAACTGAGATAAGGGGCAGTGTGCAAAGGCTTAGATACAAGGTAATCACAGAGATAAAAATGTATATTAATAGAACAGTGCTGGTTATGCAAAACTGGGGAGTAACTAATAAAGGGATTATCTATCTTTTTAAACAACAACAATTTACAAGTAGAATGTACCTTTAACCCCTCAATGACCAGAAAGTACCCTGTACGCGGCTGGTCGTTAAGTGTTTGCCTGGTTGCAGGCTTGTTAAAATAGCGTGGTCTCGTCGCTTGCCTGCGAAACCACGCTATTAAAAATCACCCCCCCCCCCCCAGAAAGACCAGTGATGTAAAGGGTACGTCTCTGGTCTTTAAGGGGTTAAAGAAGGAAATACCGGCTTTAGTTAGTGCCTGTGCGTTGAATTCCTAATGTCAAGTATGTAATGTCATATTCTGTATCTTGCAAAAACATTTTTTAAATGTCTTAAAACTTAAAGGGACATTGTAGTGGAAAACTGACATGATCTAATCTAGTTTAACTCTTGTAAACGGGTTAAAAATATAAAGTTCCACTCTAGCAGCAGCAAACTGCTGGTCCAGAGCAGGAAACAGCCGGTGAGACAATCAACAGTAGTGTAGCACCAGCTGTATTTAGCCCAGAGCAGCTACAGCACTTGTGTTCCCCAAGCAGAACTTTATTTATGGATTTAACCCAAATTTTATGGGTATGAAACACCATTCATACCAAGCAGTGCAAAAATGAGGTGCTCTAAGAGTTAGAAAATGTATTTATTTTTTACACAACAATGGATATAAGTTTTGAATAACTTACTAGGTAAATTATACTGTAAAAGACATTAATTTACTCCCATTTATATGGCAATAGTGTAGAAAAATTCCTTGCCTTTAATCGCTGGTGAGATTATATTTTTGCCACTAGATTTTTGGGAACACGAGAAGTCTCACTTCCCTCATTTTTAATAAAACTCCTTCCGTGTTTGTGGCTATTGGCTGCTTGCTCTGCAGTGCTCTTTGCCAGCTGCCTTGGGGTTAAACTGCTTCAGGAGCATTCTCGGAGAAGTCAGCAAATGAGACTTTGCTGCATTGTTGTTGACAAGGGCAAAGGACTGCTTGACACCTTTTTTTTTTTTTTTTTCACAATTACCTGCTCATGCAGCTTAAGTGTATTACAATGTATTAATGATTAACCCAGGGATTTCTTTTAATTGCCCATTTGTATCGCATTTACACGCATTTACAACTAGCATGGTTTCCAGCTTTTGTGGAATAGAACCATATTGCAAATATTCACACGAAAGGCATTATTTCATCTTTAAAGGGACATCAAACACTTTGAGATGGTAATATACAATGATTTTATATATATATATATATATATATTAGTCATTATTTATTTTGTCTCCTTTTACTGTAATTCTAATCTGAAATTGTGAGCTTTTCAGTTCCTGTTAGAAATGGAAGTGCAGAACACGGTTATATTCCACACAGCCATTGGCTGCACACTATAGTGACCTATTTATAACTGTTCCTAATTGGCCCCACCAGAGAAGGTAACCTATGTTACAACATG
The DNA here is from genome assembly GCF_027579735.1 of Bombina bombina. Classification (NCBI taxonomy): domain Eukaryota; kingdom Metazoa; phylum Chordata; class Amphibia; order Anura; family Bombinatoridae; genus Bombina; species Bombina bombina. The sequence goes on along the minus strand of NC_069500.1, from coordinate 930,656,413 downwards.
GCAGCTCCCATTGTTTTATAGACACTAACTTTACACTTATTTTGTCAATATTTAAACAACTAATACAACTTTATAAAAAATACCTTTACATGTTGTTGTTCTCAGACTCTTTTTTTCTTTGAATGCATCATTTGATCTAGCATTTATTTAGTGTTTAATGTCCCTTTTTAAAGATACATTAAACACCTTGTTTTTGTGTAAAAATAAATGTGTTTTGTCTAACAATCCCTGGAAACGCAAAAAAAAAAGAAAAATCTGTAAAGTAGAATTAAATTATGCTGCAAATTATCTTATCCACCTAATTAATTCGCACCATTTTCAGGCTACCAAATTTGATTTTTGATGAGTTTAATTATACTGACAATTCTACTCTGGGAGTTTTGTGAGGTTTTACAGACACAAATATTCACCTTTGCAAATGGTATTTATGGATGCGGAAACTTTTTACAATTTGTTTTTAAATATTATCCGCTTCAGAACTAAACTCCTCCCTAATTCTTAAAGGGTCATTAAACCCTGTGAGATTGTTACATAACTTGTATATAACTCGGCAGTGCCGTGATAAACATAAGGTGAACAGGCTTTTAAACTTAAAGGGACACTCAATCAAAATTAACCTTTCATGATTCAGATAGGGCAGCAATTTTAAACAACTTTCCAATTTACTTCCATTAACAATGTGCACAGTCTTTTTATATTTAAACCTTTTGAGTCACCAGCTCCTACTGAGCATGTGCAAGAATAAGTGTGTATGCATTTGTGAGTGGCTGATGGCTGTCACATGGTACGTGTATGCATTTGTGAATGGCTGATGGCTGTCACATGGTACAGGGGGACTGGAAAAAGACATAACTTTTAAAATTGTCAGAAAAAAAATCTACTACTCATTTGAAGTTCAGACTAAGTGCTATTGCATTGTCTTGTTATCTTGCATTTGTTAATTATGCAAATCTACTGTGTTGACTGGTCCTTTAAAGCGACAGTAAAGTGAAGATTAAACTTTCATGATGCAACGATTTTCAAATTAACTAATCTAATTTACTTTGTTTTTTGGGTATCCTTTGTTTAAAAGTATAGCCCATGGGCAGTAATGCACTACTGGGAGCTAGCTGCTGATTGGTGGCTGGATATATAGTAGTAAAGTAAATTGAAAAGTTGTTTAAAATATATGTTCTACCTGAATACTGAAAGAAAATAATTTTGGGTTTCAGCTATAAGATGGCTGCAATCCTCTGAGTCTCCTACTAATCTAAAGCTAAATTTGCTATGAATACATTATCATACCTAACCTATTTAGGGTTTAATATTTGTTTTTTTCACCAGATTTTATTTTCCAAGTTTGTTTCCTGTCATTTCTATAGTTTATCAGTTTGATCCCATTCAGAAAAGTCAACTATTTTATCCTAAAATACGAAGTAATTACGCTCTGAAAGATAGCCATGCTTGAGGTACAGTTGTATATCCCTAGGCAAACTAAGCTAGGAAATCCCTGGTCTGTTCACTTTTAAACCTATGGTTTTTGGTGGAGGAGCCTGGTTCAATAGTCATATTTTTTTTTTTTCTTTTTCTTTCTTTTTCTTTCTTTGAGACAAGTTCATAAAAATGAAAATTTATAAAGATTGCAGGGGACAAGTTCTCAATTAGAGAACATGTCCGCCTGCAGTTGCCACTTGCGATGCTATATTTTGCCATGCAATGCAGCATATCAAGTTGTGATTGACAGGTTCTCAATCTAACTTGTCCGCCCACAGTCTTGATAAATTTTGCCTTTCACTGTTCGCATTTTTCTGTGCATGGGAAGCATAGCTAGATATTCTCAGTACACACCAGAGAGCCAGTGTGACTTGTATCATGTTAGGATACCTCCCAACATTTCAAAAGAGGGACCCCCCCCCCCTGCGAAAAAAAAATTAAATGTGGTGAGCAGGGGCGGGGCTTAAAAAAATCATAAGACCAAAGTAATATAAATAAAATTCTAAATTAAAGTCATATCTTTTAATACTCTTAGGCAATAAATCAAACACAAGCTCAAACCACTGGTATAGCTAGGTGACCTCTGTATTTAATTACCCTTTGCATATTTTGATCTTAATTGGACATTTAATAATAGATTCTTTAAAACGGCTCTCTGCTTTCCTCATTAATATTCTAGATTCTGGCCTTTAAAGTTAGCAAAAATGCAGTAACACACTACATAGCATACACCTATACATGCAGATATACACACACACACACACACACACACACACTACATAGCATACACTTATACATGCAGATACACACACACACACACACACACACACACTACACAGCACACACATACTACATAGCTTACACTTATACATGCAGATACACACACACACACACACACACACTACATAGCATACACTTACACATGCAGATACACACACACTACATAGCATACACTTATACATGCAGATACACACACACACACACACACACACACACACACTACATAGCATACACTTATACATGCAGATATACACACACTACATACCATACACTTATACATGCAGATACACACACACTACATAGTATACACTTACACATGCAGATACACACACACACACACACACACACTACATAGCATACACTTACACATGCACACACACACACACACACTACATAGCATACACTTATACATGCAGATACACACACACTACATAGCATACACGTATACATGCAGATACACACACACACACACACACACACACACACACTACAAAGCATACACTTATACATGCAGATATACACACACTACATAGCATACAGTTATACATGCAGATACACAATTATACATACAGATACACACACACACACACACACTACATAGCTTACACTTATACATGCAGATACACACACACACTTATACACATACACTACACAGCATACACTTATACATGCAGATATACACACACACTACATAGCATACACTTATACATGCAGATACACACACACACACACACACACTACAAAGCATACACTTATACATGCAGATATACACACACTACATAGCATACAGTTATACATGCAGATACACAATTATACATACAGATACACACACACACACACACACTACATAGCTTACACTTATACATGCAGATACACACACACACTTATACACATACACTACACAGCATACACTTATACATGCAGATATACACACACACTACATAGCATACACTTATACATGCAGATACACACACACACACACACACACACACACACACTACAAAGCATACACTTATACATGCAGATATACACACACTACATAGCATACAGTTATACATGCAGATACACAATTATACATACAGATACACACACACACACACACTACATAGCTTACACTTATACATGCAGATACACACACACACTTATACACATACACTACACAGCATACACTTATACATGCAGATACGCAGATACACACATACACACACACACTACACAGCATACACTTATACATGCAGATATACACACACACTACATAGCATACACTTATACATGCAGATACACACACACACACACACACACTACATATCATACACTTATACATGCAGATACACACACACACTACATAGCATACAGTTATACATGCAGATACACAATTATACATACAGATACACACACACACACACACACACTACATAGCTTACACTTATACATGCAGATACACACACACACACACATACACACACACACTACACAGCATACACTTATACAAGCGGATATACACACACTACATAGCATACACTTATACATGCAGATACACACTTATACATACAGATACACACACACACACACACACACACACTACAAAGCATACACTTATACATACACACACTTATACACACACAAACACACACTACACAGCACACACATACTACATAGCTTACACTTATACATGCAGATACACACACACACTACACAGCACACACATACTACATAGCTTACACTTATACATGCAGATACACACACACACTACATAGCATACACTTATACATGCAGATACACACACACACACACACATACACACACACACACACACACTACACAGCATACACTTATACATGCAGATATACACACACTACATAGCATACACTTATACATGCAGATACACACACACACACACTACATAGCTTACACTTATACATGCAGATACACACACACACTTATACACACACACACACACACTACACAGCATACACTTATACATGCAGATATACACACACTACATAGCATACACTTATACATGCAGATACACACTTATACATACAGATATACACACACACTACATAGCATACAGTTATACATGCAGATACACAATTATACATACAGATACACACACACACAACTACATAGCTTACACTTATACATGCAGATACACACGCACACACACTACACAGGCATACACTATACAAGCAGATATACACACACTACATAGCATACACTTATACATGCAGATACACACACGCACACGCACACACACACACACACACACACACTACATAGCTTACACTTATACATACAGATACACACACACACACACACACACACTACATAGCATACACTTATACATGCAGATACACACACACTACATTGCATACACTTACAAATGCAGACACACACTACATATCATACACTTATACAGGCAGATACTACATAGCATACACTTATACATGCAGATACGCACACACACACTACATAGCATACAGTTGTACATGTAGATACACTCACACAAACACACTACATAGTATACACTTATACATGCAGACACACACGCACACTACACAACTTACACTTATACATGCATATACACACACACACACTACATGGCATACACTTATACATGCAGATACACACACACACTACTATAGCTACAACTTATACATGCAGATACACACACACTACATAGCTTACACTTATACATGCAGATACACACACACTTATACACACACACACTACACAGCATACACTTATACATGCAGATACGCAGATACACACATACACACACACACACACTACACAGCATACACTTATACATGCAGAGATACACACACACTACATAGCATACACTTATACATGCAGATACACACTTATACATACAGATACACACACACACACAACACACACACACACACTACAAAGCATACACTTATACATGCAGATATACACACACACTACATAGCATACAGTTATACATGCAGATACACAATTATACATACAGATACACACACACACACACACACACACACTACATAGCTTACACTTATACATGCAGATACACACACACACACACTACACAGCATACACTTATACAAGCAGATATACACACACACTACATAGCATACACTTATACATGCAGATACACACTTATACATACAGATACACACACACACACACACACTACAAAGCATACACTTATACATACATACACACACACTTATATATACACACACACACACTACACAGCACACACATACTACATAGCTTACACTTATACATGCAGATACACACACACACACACACTACACAGCACACACATACACATAGCTTACACTTATACATGCAGATACACACACACACACACACACTCACACTACATATCATACACTTATACATGCAGATACACACACACACACTACATAGCATACAGTTATACATGCAGATACACAATTATACATACAGATACACACACACACACACACACACTACATAGCTTACACTTATACATGCAGATACACACACACACACATACACACACTACACAGCATACACTTATACAAGCGGATATACACACACTTATACATACAGATACACACACACACACACACACACACACTACAAAGCATACACTTATACATACACACACTTATACACACACAAACACACACTACACAGCACACACATACTACATAGCTTACACTTATACATGCAGATACACACACACACTACACAGCACACACATACTACATAGCTTACACTTATACATGCAGATACACACACACACACACACTACATAGCATACACTTACACATGCAGATACACACACACACACATACACACACACACACACACTACACAGCATACACTTATACATGCAGATATACACACACTACATAGCATACACTTATACATGCAGATACACACACACACACACACTACATAGCTTACACTTATACATGCAGATACACACACACACTTATACACACACACACACACTACACAGCATACACTTATACATGCAGATATACACACACTACATAGCATACACTTATACATGCAGATACACACCATATACATACAGATATACACACACACTACATAGCATACAGTTATACATGCAGATACACAATTATACATACAGATACACACACACACAACTACATAGCTTACACTTATACATGCAGATACACACGCACACACACTACACAGCATACACTTATACAAGCAGATATACACACACTACATAGCATACACTTATACATGCAGATACACACACGCACACGCACACAACACACACACACACACACACACACACACACACTACATAGCTTACACTTATACATTCAGATACACACACACACACACACACACACACACACACACACACACACTACATAGCATACACTTATACATGCAGATACACACACACTACATTGCATACACTTACAAATGCAGACACACACTACATATCATACACTTATACAGGCAGATACTACATAGCATACACTTATACATGCAGATACGCACACACCACTACATAGCATACAGTTGTACATGTAGATACACTCACACAAACACACCTACATAGTATACACTTATACATGCAGATACGCACACTTCATAGCTTACACTTATACATGCAGACACACACGCACACTACACAACTTACACTTATACATTGCATATACACACACACCACACGTACATGGCATACCTTATACATGCAGATACACACACACTACATAGCTTACACTTATTACATGCAGATACACACACACTACATAGCTTACACTTATACATGCAGATACACACACACACACACTTATACACACACACTACACAGCATACACTTATACATGCAGATACGCAGATACACACATACACACACACACTACACAGCATACACTTATACATGCAGATATACACTTATACATGCAGATACACACTTATACATACAGATACACACACACACACACACACACACACACACACACTACAAAGCATACACTTATACATGCAGATATACACACACACTACATAGCATACAGTTATACATGCAGATACACAATTATACATACAGATACACACACACACACACACACACACACACTACATAGCTTACACTTATACATGCAGATACACACACACACACACACTACACAGCATACACTTATACAAGCAGATATACACACACACTACATAGCATACACTTATACATGCAGATACACACTTATACATACAGATACACACACACACACACTACAAAGCATACACTTATACATACATACACACACACACACTTATATATACACACACACACACTACACAGCACACACATACTACATAGCTTACACTTATACATGCAGATACACACACACACACACACACTACACAGCACACACATACTACATAACTTACACTTATACATGCAGATACACACACACACACACACACACACTACATATCATACACTTATACATGCAGATACACACACACACACTACATAGCATACAGTTATACATGCAGATACACAATTATACATACAGATACACACACACACACACACACACACACACACTACATAGCTTACACTTATACATGCAGATACACACACACACACATACACACACACTACACAGCATACACTTATACAAGCGGATATACACACACTACATAGCATACACTTATACATGCAGATACACACTTATACATACAGATACACACACACACACACACACACACACACACACACACACACACTACAAAGCATACACTTATACATACACACACTTATACACACACAAACACACACTACACAGCACACACATACTACATAGCTTACACTTATACATGCAGATACACACACACACTACACAGCACACACATACTACATAGCTTACACTTATACATGCAGATACACACACACACACACACTACATAGCATACACTTACACATGCAGATACACACACACACTACATAGCATACACTTATACATGCAGATACACACACACACACACACACACACACTACATAGCATACACTTATACATGCAGATACACACACACACTACATAGCATACACTTACACATGCACATACACACACACACTACATAGCATACACTTATACATGCAGATATACACACACTACATAGCATACACGTATACATGCAGACACACACACACACACAACAAAGCATACACTTATACATGCAGATATACACACACTACATAGCATACAGTTATACATGCAGATACACAATTATACATACAGATACACACACACACACACACACACACTACATAGCTTACACTTATACATGCAGATACACACACACACACACACTTATACACACACACACACTACACAGCATACACTTATACATGCAGATATACACACACTACATAGCATACACTTATACATGCAGATACACACTTATACATACAGATATACACACACACTACATAGCATACAGTTATACATGCAGATACACAATTATACATACAGATACACACACACACACACACACACACACACACACACAACTACATAGCTTACACTTATACATGCAGATACACACGCACACACACACACACTACACAGCATACACTTATACAAGCAGATATACACACACTACATAGCATACACTTATACATGCAGATACACACACGCGCGCACACACACACACACACACACACACACACACACACACTACATAGCATACATTTATACATGCAGATACACACACACTACATTGCATACACTTACAAATGCAGACACACACTACATATCATACACTTATACATGCAGATACACACTTATACATACAGATATACACACACACTACATAGCATACAGTTATACATGCAGATACACAATTATACATACAGATACACACACACACACACACACACACAACTACATAGCTTACACTTATACATGCAGATACACACGCACACACACACACACTACACAGCATACACTTATACAAGCAGATATACACACACTACATAGCATACACTTATACATGCAGATACACACGCACGCGCACACACACACACTACATAGCATACACTTATACATGCAGATACACACACACTACATTGCATACACTTACAAATGCAGACACACACTACATATCATACACTTATACAGGCAGATACTACATAGCATACACTTATACATGCAGATACGCACACACACACTACATAGCATACAGTTGTACATGTAGATACACTCACACAAACACTACATAGTATACACTTATACATGCAGATACGCACACTTCATAGCTTACACTTATACATGCAGACACACACGCACACTACACAACTTACACTTATACATGCATATACACACACACACTACATGGCATACACTTATACATGCAGATACACACACACTACATAGCTTACACTTATACATGCAGATACACACACACTACATAGCTTACTTATACATGCAGATACACACACACACACACTACATTGCATACACTTACAAAGGCAGACACACACTGCATATTTTTTGTGCTGATGTTACTTTCAGTGGCTGTATATTATCTGTTGCATGTCACACTACAGAGTTCTAGTCAGTTGTTATAGGCAATGGGTGTGGCTGATACACCTGAACTCAATACCGTTTAAAAGTTCCATTAATATATTATTAATTTTAAATAACATTACAGAACTCCAGTCCACTACGAGGAGGCAAAATGTACATGTTCACTATCTGACATGTATATGTTGCCAAATAACCACATAAGATATATTATTATTTATTTACACTTGGTCCCCTTCCCATTCTCAAGCTGTTCTATTTTAATCATATATCCAAATATTTTCTGATCCAAAGCAGTTTAGAATAAAGGGTTTTATACATGTAATTAGTAGGGTTGTACATACGTTAGGCCATCTAATATTTAGAATAAAGTCAGTGTGTGTATTAATAAGTTGGAAACTAGTGGGGCCCTACATATGTACTGAATGGATTTTTTACTAGGATATAATGCTGTTCATTAATGGGATTCTAGCTCTTTAAAATGAGATATTTTGCTTTATTACTCATGTAAACAGTGAGTAGAAAATTACGAAATTCCTTTTTTGTCAAGTTTTTGTGCTTTTGAACAAGATGCTTTTTATGTAAAGGGGACATAAAACTCAAATTAGAATTCCACATACAATGTTTAATTATATAGGTAGTTAAAAAAATTTTGTTATGTTTTCCTTTAATTTAACTCCAAAAAGTCTGCAGAATAATACGCAGTGATTGTTTGATCAGTATAATAGATAATGTGTGTTATTACATTTTAATTAAAAAATCTGTAATTTTAACTAGCAAAATTAGTCCTTTCTATATCAAGCTATGATTTTTTTTTTTTTTCTTCAGTCAATGAACAAAAAAAATGATGGGGTTTTATGTCACTTTTAGTCCTAAAAGCAGCGATGGCCAATAGATGTCTTTTACAAAGGTACTAAAGCTGTGTTGAAGTAAGTTGATTCTCAAATATTTTTGATAACTTTGATTTTAAGGGACACTCAATCAAAATTAAACTTTCATGATTCAGATAGAGCATTGCCATTTTAAACAACTTTCCAATTTACTTCCATTAACTAAATGTGCACAGTCTTTTTATATTTAAACTTTTTGAGTCACCAGCTCCTAACTGAGCATATGCAAGAATAAGTGTGTATGCATTTGTGAATGATGGTACAGGGGGAGTGGAAATAGACATAACTTAAAATTGTCAGAAAAAAAATCTACTACTTACATAGTGGCCAACATTTCAAAAAAAATTCCAGGGACACTTTGCAGCAGAGCAAGCAAGCGGGTTACTGGAGTATTGACGACCTACTGTTCAACTGCTCCGCCCACTCAGTCTCTGCATCAAAACACACCCATTTGAAAGTAATAGTATGTACTTATTTGAAGTTCAGACTAAGTGCTATTGCATTGTCTTGTTATCTTGCATTTGTTGATTATGCAAATCTATTGTGTTGACTGGTCCTTTAAGATAAGTCACATTATGTCAGAGACAATCTGTTTCACTTTTGCACTGAGACTAAAACAAAACTACAATCTCTATGAATATAAAGTTTATGGTTGTAGAGCTAATTTTTTAAGCATTTCCTATTACATCAGAATCAACGGAGAACGTGCAATTCAAACCTATATGTCCCAGCATCCTCATTGAGCACACACACACAGTTTTCATTCTTAAACGGACAGTACACTGTAAAATAGTTTTTTGCATTATGTATTTTCAATGACTTGTTATACCAGCTGCAAAGTATAAAATGTATGAGAAAATGCATTTCAGGTTTATTTCTGTATATAAATTAGCTGGTTTTGTGCTTTTAAACCACACCCTACTACAATGGGTTGAGCTTCCAGCAAATATCAGAACTCATTATGTTATCACTTTTTTTATGTGCATACACTTGCTTCCTTGTCCTTATATCGGTTTGTGAACAAAGCTAAATACTTAAAAAGAACACTGGAAAATTAACATTTTATTACTTAAAGTGAAGGTAAACTTTGGTGAATGAAAGCTTGTTTTTTAAAAATACTATTAAAAACAGGGGCACTTTCATTCATCAGTTTACAAAGCAGCCGCTTTGTTAAAAAAATTACCTTTTTTCTTTTCACTGCTAGAGCAGCTTCCCCCACCTAGAGATCCTCTATTCACACGTCCGCAATGACTAATCCGGCTTCCTCCAATCACAGCATGGCCTCAGGCAATGACTACCCTGGGGGGGAAAGCTGTGATTGGAGGAAGCAGGATTAGTCATTGCTGACGTGTGAATAGAGGATCTCTAGGTGGGGGAAGCTGCTGTAGCAGTGAAAAGAAAAAAAGGTAATTTTTTTACCAAAATGGCTGCTTTGTAAACTTTGAATGAAAGTGCCCCTATTTTTAATAGTATTTTTTTTTTAAAATAGACTTTCATTCACCAAATTTTACCTTCACTTTAAACTATCCTGCACCCCACTATGAGTGTAATTTCTTCTGCTGGCTGTGTTGACTAGGCTTGTCAATTTGCCTATACTTCAGTATAGAAACTTTCAGTATAGTTGGGATACCACAGGCTAAATTAGCTAATTAAAATGCTGAAATAGAGGTAAAAGGAGCTACTTGTAACCGATTAAATAAACTCCAACAGGTAAAATGGATCATTGGGAACAATTTTAAAGGGGAGAAACTTTTTATCCCGTTAAATGATAACATGTAATTTTGGCATTTTTGCTCAGTATTGGTTTTGCCGTAATTATCTGCCCTCTTGTTAAAGGGAGCGTTAAACACTTTGAGATAGTAACATAAAAGGATAAAGTGCAATACACTTTCATTATTTATTTGGTCTGCTTTTTCCTGTAAATCCACCCTGAAATTGTGAGCTTTTCAGTTCCTGTTAGGAATATAACATTGTTCTGCACTTCCATTCCTCACAGCCATTGGCTGCACACTCTAGTGACCTATTTATAGCTGTCCCTAATTGGCTACAGCAGAGAAAGAAACCCAAGTTGCAACATGGCAGTGCCATTATTTTATAGACACTAAAAGTTTATACTTTTTGTATCAATATCTAAACGACTAATAAAACTTTTGAATGCATCATTCTATCTAGCATTTATTTAGTGTTTAATGTCCCTTTAAGCGCACCCATACATATTCTACAATGGTTTTTAACAGACACAGGGCTTTAATACTGAAAAAATTGGGGGGAAGCAGTTTCATTATAACTATTTCTACAAAACAAATTTAGAGGAAAAAAAAAAAACAACTTCCTAAAATCAAGACAACATAATGAATCTATTTGAATACCCCATATGTCTAGGTTTTCAACTAAATATAGGCCAAATACTACAAGTGGAATTATTGGTTTAATGCTGAAAGTTGATATGCTTGGACTGTGTAGCAGTCACCCAATCCAAAACTGTAAAATATGTTTGGAAGAAACCAGAAACCCCAGGGTATTTACCTAGAGGCATTCTCACATTTTTTTTTATTTTAAACCCTTTTATTACCAAAGGGCAGAAAATAAGTTGGGGATAAACACTTTTATTAAAATAAAATTATTTAAAAAACAACTTTGTACTATAAAAAAATAATAAATACACTTTATTAAAATAAATAACACTTTTATTCACATACGCGCTCAAAGGG
>NC_069500.1:930600506-930640506 GCF_027579735.1 Bombina bombina | reverse complement strand
CGCGCAAACCCGGAAGTAGTTTCTCAGCACGCACAGCGCTGCACTTTAACACTGACGCAAGTCAGGAGATAAATTGCTCATGCGGTCTAAAAATTATTACAGAGTACGCTGGCAAGACATTAGGGTTGCTCAAACTGTGCAGTACAGTATTAGTACTGTACCGGATAATTTGGTAAGTCCAGAATTGTACCTTACACACAAGTTCTTCATAAGCATTCATAAGAATTACAGTATTTTTACCGGATAATTTGGTAAGTTCATAATTTTACTGTACACACAAGTTCTTCATAGCATTCAAAAGCATTACAGGATTTTTACCTGTATAATGTATATGTATCCCTTTCTACTGTCTGCATAACTAAATACAGTACTGTACTGTGTTGTGCTAGTGTTAAACTAAACTTAGCACTATTGCACACCTATACATGTTATTTCAAACATGTTTTAAGCTTTTAAACACACTGGCAAGTAAAAAACAAGTGAAAAATGCCTTGACTCACGTTAAGGGTGGTTTTCACTTTACAGCGGGGGCTCCGGTCCCTAACCCGCTGTATGAGCGGGGTATACCTGTATATATATTCCTCTCTATCTTCTAATCATTCATATAAAGGAACTATTTTTAAATTAATATTTGTTTCTTGGTCCCTGAAGTGGAAAATAAATTCCAACGTGGCCACTCATTTGAAAAGATTGCACGCCCGTGGGTTATATAATCTCTAATTGCTTTATGTTTTAGTCAAACTGAAGGGCTGTCTGTATCTGGTTTTTGTTGTTTTTTTTGTTGTTGTTTTTCATTCACCTGTAATCAGTGTCCTTTGTACATCAGTACAGAAAATAAGATAATATAAAGAACAATCTAGATCCACAGTGATTGTATATTTGTTCTTGTATTTTTTAAATTATTTTTATCAAAGCACATAAGACGCTTTGCATTAAGTTACAGCGTTGGGTTATTTTTAGTAATACATAAGACACCAATACAGAGAATGTCATCTTTGACATATGGTGTGTGTGGATCATGTATACATTTTTTTTTTTTAAACTTTTTATGTAATTTACCAATCAAAAGTCAATAAATAAAACAAAATGTAAAACTTTTTATTCAATGTGCAAAATCCAGGCTGTAAAGGATTAATGGGTAGCCATATTTATGGAATATAGTCCTCAAAGTGGGACTATAAAACTGTGACATCTTCAACTTGAACTAACTTATCACTTCATTCATGTAAGAATATATTCTTCATAGATTTTAAAAATTAAAATCATAACAAAAATAGGCAATTAATGCTGGAAGTATAATGATAAAAAAACAAACATTTTGTAGTGTGACCCAAAGATAGTGTGCACTATTTGTTATATCAGCTGTGAAGTATAACATTATGAGAATATGCTTATTTAGGTTTCTTTTTGTATATGACATTGCTCATTTTGTTATTTGAAACCAAATCTCATTAACATGTGTTGAGCTTGCCAGGAAATTACATCTCCTTTTTTTATCCCTTTGGTAATATCAAGAAGCAATGTGTATGTACACAAAGTCTGATACTTAGAGCGAACAATGTTAAATTTAACATTTTATTTACTTATCTCTCCTAACCACCCCCCCCCCCCCCCCCCCCCCCACTGGGAGCCGCAATTTATTCTGCTGGCTACATTTTTACACAGCTTTATAGTATAGGTAGGAAAATTGCAGGCGACATCAGCTATTTCAAAATTTGAAATAAAGGTAAAGGAGCCATTTGTAAGCAATTTAATACTCTCCAGCAGGCAAAATGGATAATTGGGAACAAATGTGCATAGGTGCATTACAATTGAAAATAGAAGCATGTTTGCAATATACTTCCATTAGCAAAAAATGCTTCTAGTTAGTTATTTTTTTTAATTTTTTTTTTCAGCAGCATACGCACATTCTGTGAGGGCCTGTGCAAGTATTCAAACACTATGCTTGTTTAGAGAGGTGGTTCTGGTGTGGTTTTATATACAAGCTATTGCTGGCCTTTGAGAAGGTGTAATGTTTGAATACTCATGCACGGGCCCCTCACAGCATATGTGCATATGCTCCAGAAAATCAGTAATAACTTTAGTAGAAGCATTTTTGCCAATGGAAGTATATTTAAAAAACATGTCTCTTTCAAATTGATATGCACTTATGCACATTTCATTTTTGACCTTTCTAACCCTTTAATGTGGATAAAAAAAAAAATTAGGCTACACTGTCCTTTTAAGATAAACTTCAAGAACAGAGCAAGTAGTGTTTTAGGCCAGTTCCATTCGAACTGATTCCAAGGAAATAAGCTTTCCACCCAAGGCTTGGTGCTCAGACATAGCGGAGAAGTATCACTTCTTAGGATTGCAGGAAGACCACAGACATTCATAGATGTTTAATGCAGGGCTGCGCAAATCTGTGTCAATTCTGGCACCATATACTTAACTGCCTACCCATCTACATGAAGTCCGCTCAAAACAATCCACCAAGTGCTATTTCCATCAGTTATCTATAACCATTGGGGGATTTCAAGAAGAATCATAATAGTAACCGCTAGTGCCTCATCCGTAGGCTCATGCTCACGAGTAAGAAGGGAACATGTCGGTGCTCTTTCAAAGCCAGCAGGGCAGGCCCTGTCCCCTCTGTAGAGGGCCGAGTTACCGGCTTCCTCACTTTTTTTATGCAGTTCTTCAAAATGCCGGATAAGGATATCAAGTGCTACAGTTATCAGCATTGATAGATCATCAACATTTGAGGGGTTGGCTTTATTGCCATAGTTTCAACTCCTATGTTCACTGGTATTCCGTTTTAGTAAGGGGTGAACACTTATTTCTGAGCTCCACTGTTGAAGCAAGATTTAAATCCTTTATAAAATGTTATGCATTCTGGGATAGAAGAGGTCGGTTTTCGGATGTCTGCTATTAATACCCAGGCAACTTATGTCTTAAGGGAGATGTGGATTTGCTGATGATTTTAGTCGTAAAAGATTTTATATTACTGGAGGTTTTTGTTCAGAGCGCTAGAAGCCTGCATACATCATAGTGTGCCGCCCACCAGGAGTCTATTTAAAAAAAAAAATAAAAAAAATTGTAGCACTGCTACTTTATTTTAAACAACTAATACCTTTTTGATCAACAAATTTTACACCGGCCCAGTTTATTTATCTTACATGATCTACAGTCATAATTTTTCTCAGTATTCTAAAATGTTTCTAGTAAAAGTACAGTTTTTCAGTGGTATATGCACACATGCTGTGAGTGCTGTGCACCAGTATTCATACACCACACCACCTCAGTCACCAGTGACAAATTAAGTCTTCACTGATACAATACACACCACTGCCAGCTCTCTAAAGAGGCATGGTGTTTGTATCCGTATCCTCTAGTAATATGTAGCATATGTACATATGCTGCAGAAACAGTAATAGCTTTTACTAGAAACCCATTTTACCCCCCCCTTTTTTTTTTTACAGCACTGGGTAAAGAAGCTAACCGCTTTACCCAGAGTGGAAACACGCTACGTTAAAGGGACAGTCTAGGCCAAAATAAACTTTCATGATTCAGATAGAGCATGTAATTTTAAACAATTTCCTATTTACTTTTGTCACCAATTTTGCTTAGTTAAAAGCTTAACCTAGGAGGTTCATATGCTAATTTCTTAGACCTTGAAGGCCACCTCTTTTCAGAATGCATTTAACAGTTTTTCACCACTAGAGGGTGTTAGTTCACGTATTTTATATACATAACACTGTGCAGGCACTGATGGACTAGACTGCAAGTCTGTCAAAAGAACTGAAATAAAGGGGCAGTTTGCAGAGGCTTAGATACAAGATAATCACAGAGGTTAAAAGTATATTATTATAACTGTGTTGGTTATGCAAAACTGGGGAATGGGTAATAAAGGGATTATCTATCTTTTAAAACAATAAAAATTCGGGTGTAGACTGTCCCTTTAAGTTTTGTGGTGTGTTCAGGCACGCTGTTATTAGACCGCACGCTCAGGACAGGCTTTTTTTTTTTTTTTTTTTTTTTAAAGAAAACATAGGAGCGTATGAGGCCGGCAACCAACGTAACATAAGTTAAATTTCATATATTTTTTTATTTTGCAGGTGTCACTAGGTTAATGTTACATAATTCTGTACATTGTGTGTGTGTATATGTATGTGTATGTGCGTATGTATGTATGTATATATATATATATGTATATATATATATGTGTGTGTATATATGTGTATATATATATATATATATATATATATATATATATATATATATATATATAATATATGTGTGTATACATATATATATATATATAATATATGTGTGTATACATATATATATATATATATGTGTGTATACATATATATATATATATATATAATATATATATAATATATATGTGTGTATACATCTATATATATATATATATATATATATATATGTATATATATATATATATATGTATATATATATATATATATATATATATATGTATATATGTATATATATATATATATATATATATATATATATATATATATATATATATATATGTGTATACATCTATATCTATATCATCTATATCTATATCATCTATATATTTTCTTTCTGGCTCAACATTTTTAATCCTGTGTAGGTGGTGGTGAACTTCCTTCACCTTTTTTAAATAAATAAATAAAAAAAATTGTAGAAAGAATAATTTTAGGATACAGGAAGGAAACAGTTGGATTTATGGGGGAAGAAGTATGATTTTTACTAGTTCCAAAGTCTTTTAGATTTTGTTTTTTTCTTGACCATGTCCGTATACATTGGTTTGTGTGCAAGCAATAAATCGATCTTTCTACCCAGAGTTCCTTTTTATGGAGCTGTAAGAATGACATTGCATGTTAATAAATGAGACACTTGCTTTCACCTGTAAAGCTCCAGATATCTGCAGAGTTAGTCGTTAAAAGCGAGCAGGTGTTTGCTTGTGCAGAAGAAAAAAAAAAATGATCGCACTGCACTGTCTGCAGTTACTAGGGAGGTCCCACGGGTACTGAGCCTTTCATCGCCTCCCTTCCTCCCTCCACTAAAGAAAGATAACTCTCTTTTTAATAAAAAAAAAAATGCAAAGAAACCTGCTTCTAAAATGACCTTGAGGGCATTTTAGAGAAAATAGGCGTGTTTGTGTGTGTTAGCTGCTCACCATGTCTTCTTCACACTAGTCAAACAAGCTGCCAGAGGGACAGATGTTGCCAATTTCAGATATACAGAGGGGAAGGCAAATATTGCTAAGCAACCATTTACTTGAGAGAGCATTTTTAGGAGCGCAGCCAAGGGAGTTATGCCTGGGAGCTCAGCGAGCCTTCTCATGGCCCTGCCTGTACGAGGGAAGAGATTAAAAGTTCTTTGCTGTCAAAGCTACCTTGAAGCTGCCAGCAGAACGGAGAGTAACCTGTTGACACTGATTTGGACTGACAAGTGGGCTTGCGCGAGGACTGCAAAACATTTTTGCCATGTAGGAGGAAAATAAGACATGTTCACAGAGGTAAGTTTCCCTTTGTTGAGTGACAAACTCTCACTGTCTGCTGGAAGGTGTTTACTGTAGCACAGATGCTTGTTTTATCTTGAATATATAACCTATTTAATGTCGCTCTAAATAGAGACAGTTTGCCGCTTGAGTCAAACAGATGTTAACCCCTGTCTACTTGTAAGATATCCAACTCATTGCTGTGCACTGTAGTATCTTTCTTGCTGCTACGGGGTTAATGAGCCACTGTAGGACCACAAGGGATGTTTATAAACCATATAGGTTGCTCTTAATAATGTGTGTGAGGTCCTGCCCCTTCTCCCCTCCTGTACACAAAGCTCAGTAATGAAGGCATTGGGTGTGCTTTTATTAGAGGTGGGCAGGGATAAAATTAACAATGACAAGGTTTTGAGTTCTTATTGTATTTGCAACTTGTATCCAAGGTTCATATTTGATTGGGTGTTGGTGCTAAGGTATTTGCTAATATATATATATTTTAAAAAGAACAGCTATTTACAAATAAGGATTCAATAAAACTTAATATTCTCTGTATTTGTACAACATACACACAATATATATATAAATATTATACATATGCAATATTTCCCTGTGTATGTACAACACACTAATAGATAATTTGTCTAATTCTAATATATACATAAACACACATAAACAGTATTCCTCAATCAACAACTTTATTGTTACAAAATCCAAATTTTCAACATTTGGTCTTCCAAATGGACCTTTGTCACGAGAACTCCCCAGTGTATATATAGCACATTAAAATTACCACTTTGGTCAAGCCAAGACCATCCAACATTCTTCTGTTAACAGTTGGGCCGCTATATTTATATCTAATTTTATTATATTTCTGCACCAACAACACATGCTGAATTGATTAACTTCAAATTAATGTTAAATCTCAAAATAAAAAAATACATTTACTGACAGAACTTGGAGTGACGTCCATGCTCTTCAAGTTTGGCAACTGACATGTTAAAACCGGATGTTGAATCCTCTTTCAGTCTTAAGAAAAATAATTTGGCATGTTTTAATTTTTTTTGCTGCTATAAGGAAAAGCTTAAAATTCAAATCACAATAAAGCAGAATGAGATAAAAAAAAATCCATTACTTGAAATATCCAGGCCCAAGAGAGCCGCTGATGCCTTTTAATATTAGGCCCTTGTTTAGAGTCCTAAAGACACCCATGAACGCGCCCCCCCCCCCCATTTCCAACCACTGGCACTTTAAATTATACACACGTAGAGAGATTGATTGATTGATTGATTCTTTGTTATAGGGATGGCCAACATTTTCTGGCTTCTAAATTTATGGGCTGTCTCCTAGATTTTGAACAAATTTGTCAAGTCCTGGCATAGTTATCACCCTTGCCTAACGTAATGTAGCAGCATTTTAGAGAGATCAAAGTCAATTGCACTGCTAAGGGTGTTTAAAAGATGTGTATGCACCTGCTGTTCTACTTGGTAGACATGAGGGAGCATTTATTAAGGTTGCTGGCGGACAAGTTCTCAAGTAGACAACCTATCCGTCAGCAATCGCCACTTGCAATCAATGCACCATCACGTGGCACAATTGAAGACTACACGAGAGCTATCGTGTGCAATCCCACACCCTGCTCTCATGCAGTTGTTCAGTCACCCCAAACTAGTGGGTGCCTGGGTGATTTATCCTGTCACCTCATTGATGGCAGAGAAGATAAGAAACAGTTTCTGCTTCTTAAATTTGTGGTTCCAGGCTTGGTTATGTAAATCTGAATCTCAACATCTCAGTTACTCAAAATGCAGCTTGATAAACCCCCACCCCTTATGGTCTGTGCGCAATGCATACTTATCTGTGTCTGTGAATCCTTAGATTAGCATTACACATGTGCAGAGCTCTACATTAAACGTGGGAAAACTATACCTCACCCGGGTTAGCGCCCCCATATTAAAATTTTAACAAACGATCATTCCATTTGTTCTTTGTTAGATCTACTCTAAAATATGAAATATTAACAATCTTTTTCAGGAGGGGCTAACCCGTAGCCAGCCCCCCTCAACAAAAATGTTGACAAAATGTTATTGATTATTATAGCTCTATGTTAGATCAGGTTTGATCAGCCAAAAGTTTTGTTAGATCTAGTCTATTTATGGAGATATTGCATTTTTAATGAGGGGTGCAAGCCCCTCTTAACTGAAATCTGGACCAAATTTGATTGATTTTGATAGATATACATTAGATCAGGTTAGATCAAGTTTTTTTTCCTTTCGATCTATCACGTAAAAGGCGGTATTCACAATCCTATTTTGTGTGCGGGGGGGGAGGGGTGATCACTGGGCTAGCCCCCACTTAGCTGAAATCGGGAGCACATATTTTATAGATTTTGA
Organism: Bombina bombina; assembly: GCF_027579735.1. Lineage (NCBI taxonomy): Eukaryota > Metazoa > Chordata > Amphibia > Anura > Bombinatoridae > Bombina > Bombina bombina. Next base: position 930,632,625 of record NC_069500.1, on the reverse strand, counting down.
TAGATATACGTTAGATCAGGTCAGATCAACAGTTTTTTTTCATTAGATCCATCACGCAAGAGGCGGTATTCACAATCCTAGTTTGTGTGCGGGGGAGGGGTGATCAGGGGTGATCACAGGTTAGCCCCCCCAACTGAAATCTGGACCAAATTTTATTGATTTTTATAGATATACGTTATATCAGGTTAGATCAACTTTTTTCCGTTGGATCTATCAAGCAAGAGGGGGTATTCACAATCCTATTGTGTGTGCGGGGAGTGGTGATCACGCATTAGCTCCCCCTCAACTGAAATCTAGACCACATTTTATTGATTTTGATATACGTTAGATCAACTGTTTTTTTTCGTTAGGTCTATCACGCAAGAGGCGGTATTTACAATCTTAGTTTATGTCTGGGGAGGGGTGATCACTTTGCTAGCCCCCCTCAACTGAAATCCCTTTATATAATTTAGCTTAGCATAGCATTTCCATAGAAAAGGCTAAACCAGGGCCAAACTAACATACTGGGATACTAAGCGAATTGGCCCTCCAGATGTTATGGACTGCATCTCCCATGGTGCTTTGCAAAAATTATGACTAAGAGCATTTTGGGAGATGCAGTCCATAACATCTGGAGGGCCAAATGTTTGAGCACCCCTGCATTAACCCCTCCAATCCGGTCACTCATCTCCCACCAACTATGCCACACACTCCCCTCCCCTTGTCATGTGACACTACCTCCTCCAACCATGATTTAATACGGGAAAATGCAAGGTTCTACATTTTGGAAGTAAAAATAAGCAGGCAACGTATTTTTTAAATGGGACAAGGCTTAGCCAAACAGAGGAGGAAAGGGATTTGGGAGTAGTAATTGATAACAAGCTAAAGATGGGTGCACAATGCAGGGTGGCAAATCAAAGGCTAATAAGATACTAGCATGTATTAAGAGAGGCATTGATTCAAGGGAGGAAAGCATAATTCTGTCACTATATAAAGCTCTGGTAAGTCCTCAGCTTGAGTATGGAGTGCAGTTCTGGGGACCGATCGCAAAAAAAAGATATTGCAGAACTAGAAAAAGTTCAGAGAAGGGCTACAAAGCTAATAAGGGGATTTGAGAATTTAACCTATGAGGAGAGGCTAGCCAAACTGGGTCTGTTTTCTTTAGAAAAAAGGAGCTTGAGAGGTGACATGATTACTTTATATAAATATATTCAAGGCCCATATACAGAGATGGCAGAAGCTCTGTTTATTCCAAGAACATTGTAACTGATTAGAGGTCACATTTTAAGGTTGGAGGGAAGGAGATTTAATCTGCAACGGAAACATTTTTTCACTATAAGAGCAATACAATTGTGGAACTCATTACCAAAGGAGGTAGTTAATGCCAATACCCTAGATACATTTACAGATAGTCTGGATACATTTCTGTATATAAACAAAATTCATGGATAGGATTGCTAGTATTAAATGGGTCACCTTTTTAGTGGGGTTATTTAAGCTTAACTTTTTGTATGTATTTTAGATTTGTATAGGTTGAACTCGATGGACTTCGGTCTTTTTTTTTTTCAACCTTATCTACTATGTTACTATGCATGCACATAATCGATAAAACTCTCCTTACTCTTACATTAAGGGTTTTTTTCCCACTCCTTTTTTCCAGAGCTCATCTCTTTTTTTCTAATAGGAATTGAACTTTCATCCTCCTTTAGCGAAAATGCTAATTGTTAAGCCTGCTAAGGCCCAAAACTGGCTTGTGGTATACTGATAGGTTTAACAAACTAACATTAGTTTTGTTTATTTTGAAGAGGCGGGTAAAGTGAGAATTCACACACACACACTGTTATTGTATCTAAATAAAGTAATCTAATTTATAAAGGAAATAAGTGGTCAGGGTTTACGAGATTCAGATAAAGCATGTAATTTCTCTTGTTAAGTGTATCCAGTCCACGGATCATCCATTACTTGTGGGATATTCTCCTTCCCAACAGGAAGTTGCAAGAGGATCACCCACAGCAGAGCTGCTATATAGCTCCTCCCCTCACTGCCATATCCAGTCATTCTCTTGCAACTCTCAACAAAGATGGACGTAGTAAGAGGAGAGTGGTGTATTATAGTTAGTTTTTTAACTTCAATCAAAAGTTTGTTATTTTTAAATGGTACCGGAGTGTACTGTTTCATAGCAGGCAGCATTAGAAAAAGAATCTGCTTGTGATTTCTATGATCTTAGCAGAAGTAACTAAGATCAATTGCTGTTCTCACATATTCTGAGGAGTGAGGTAACTTCAGAGAGGGAATGGCGTGCAGGTTTTCCTGCAATAAGGTATGTGCAGTTAATATTTTTCTAGGGATGGAATTTGCTAGAAAATGCTGCTGATACCGGATTAATGTAAGTAAAGCCTTAAATGCAGTGATAGCGACTGGTATCAGGCTTATTAATGGAGATACATACTAAAGTGTAATATAAAACGTTTGCTGGCATGTTTAATTGTTTTTATATATGTTTGGTGACAAAACTTATTGGGGCCTAGGTTTTTTCCACATGGCTGGTTTGATTTTTGCCTAGAAACAGTTCCTGAGGCTTTCCACTGTTGCAATATGAGTGGGAAGGGCCTATTTTAGTGCTTTTCTGTGCAGATAAAAATACTGACAGAGACATTCAGCTTCTTCCTGCATGATCCAGGACATCTCTGAAGGGCTCAAAAGGCTTCAAAGTCGTGTTTGAGGAGGGTAGCAATCACAGTTGACTGTGGCAGTTGTTGTGACTGTGTTTAAAAAACGTTTTTGTCATTTATTATTCTGTTTTTGTTATTAAGGGGTTAATCATCCATTTGCAAGTGGGTGCAATGCTCTGCTGACTTGTTACATACACTGTAAAAATTTTGTTAGTGTAACTGCCTTTTTTCACTGTTATTTCAAATTTTGTCAATTTGTTTCTCTTAAAGGCACAGTAACGTTTTTTATATTGCTTGTTAACTTGCTTTAAAGTGTTTTCCACGCTTGCTAGTCTCATTGCTAGTCTGTACAAACATGTCCGAAACAGAGGATACTTGTTCATTATGTTTAAAAGCCATGGTGGAGCCCCATAGGAGAATTTGTACTAAATGTATTGATTTCACCTTAAACAGTAAAGATCAGTCTTTATCTATAAAAGAATTGTCACCAGAGGGGTCTGTCGAGGGGGAAGTTATGCCGACTAACTCTACCCACGTGTCGGACCCTTCGCCTCCCGCTCAAGGGACGCACGCTAATATGGCGCCAAGTACATCAGGGACGCCCATAGCGATTACTTTGCAGGACATGGCTGCAATCATGAATAATACCCTGTCAGAGGTATTATCCGGATTGCCTGAATTGAGAGGCAAGCGCGATAGCTCTGGGGTTAGACGAGATACAGAGCGCGTAGATGCTGTAAGAGCCATGTCTGATACTGCGTCACAATATGCAGAACCTGAGGACGGAGAGCTTCAGTCTGTGGGTGACGTCTCTGAATCGGGGAGACCTGATTCAGAGATTTCTAATTTTAAATTTAAGCTTGAGAACCTCAGTGTATTGCTTGGGGAGGTATTAGCTGCTCTGAATGACTGTGACACAATTGCAGTGCCAGAGAAATTGTGTAGGCTGGATAAATACTATGCAGTGCCGGTGAGTACTGATGTTTTTCCAATACCTAAAAGGCTTACAGAAATTATTAGTAAGGAGGGGGATAGGCCCGGTGTGCCCTTTTCCCCACCTCCTATATTTAGAAAAATGTTTCCAATAGATGCCACTACACGGGACTTATGGCAGACTGTCCCTAAGGTGGAGGGAGCAGTTTCTACTTTAGCAAAGCGTACCACTATCCCGGTTGAGGACAGTTGTGCTTTTTCAGATCCAATGGATAAAAAAATTAGAGGGTTACCTTAAGAAAATGTTTATTCAACAAGGTTTTATTTTACAGCCCCTTGCATGCATTGCGCCTGTCACTGCTGCGGCGGCATTCTGGTTTGAGGCCCTGGAAGAGGCCATCCATACAGCTCCATTGACTGAAATTGTTGACAAGCTTAGAACTCTTAAGCTAGCTAACTCATTTGTTTCTGATGCCATTGTTAATTTGACTAAACTAACTGCTAAGAATTCCGGATTCGCCATCCAGGCGCGTAGGGCGCTATGGCTCAAATCCTGGTCAGCTGATGTGACTTCAAAGTCTAAATTACTCAACATTCCTTTCAAGGGGCAGACCTTATTCGGGCCTGGTTTAAAATAAATTATTGCTGACATTACTGGAGGTAAGGGTCATACCCTTCCTCAGGACAGGGCCAAATCAAAGGCCAAACAGTCTAATTTCGTGCCTTTCGAAATTTCAAGGCAGGTGCAGCATCAACTTCCTCTGCTTCAAAACAAGAGGGAACTTTTGCTCAATCCAAGCAGGCCTGGAAACCTAACCAGTCCTGGAACAAGGGCAAGCAGGCCAGAAAGCCTGCTGCTGCCTCTAAGACAGCATAAAGGAGCGGCCCCCTATCCGACAACGGATCTAGTAGGGGGCAGACTCTCTCTCTTCACCCAGGCGTGGGCAAGAGATGTTCAGGATCCCTGGGCGTTGGAGATCATATCTCAGGGATATCTTCTGGACTTCAAAGCTTCTCCTCCACAAGGGAGATTTCACCATTCAAGATTATCTGCAAACCAGATAAAGAAAGAGGCATTCCTAAGCTACGTACAAGATCTCCTTGTAATGGGAGTGATCCATCCAGTTCCATGGACGGAACAAGGACAGGGGTTTTATTCAAATCTTTTTGTGGTTCCCAAAAAAAGAGGGAACCTTCAGACCAATTTTGGATTTAAAGATCCTAAACAAATTCCTCAGAGTTCAGTCATTCAAGATGGAAACTATTCGAACCATTTTACCCATGATCCAAGAGGGTCAGTACATGACCACAGTGGACTTAAAGGATGTCTACCTTCACATTCCGATTCACAAGAATCATCATCAGTTCCTGAGGTTTGCCTTTCTAGACAGGCATTACCAATTTGTAGCTCTTCGATTCGGGTTGGCTACAGCCCCAAGAATTTTTACAAAGGTTCTGGGCTCACTTCTGGCGGTCCTAAGACCGTGAGGCATAGCGGTGGCTCCTTACCTGGACGATATCCTGATACAGGCGTCAAGCTTTCAAATTGCCAAATCTCATACAGAGATAGTTCTGGCATTCCTGAGGTCGCATGGGTGGAAAGTGAACGAAGAAAAGAGTTCTCTATCTCCTCTCACGAGGGTTTCCTTCCTAGGGACTCTAATAGATTCTGTAGAAATGAAAATTTACCTGACGGAGTCCAGGTTATCAAAACTTCTAAATGCTTGCCGTGTTCTTCACTCCATTCCGCGCCCCACGGTGGCTCAGTGCATGGAAGTAATCGGCTTAATGGTAGCGGCGATGGACATAGTGCCATTCGGGCGCCTGCATCTCAGACCGCTGCAATTATGCATGCTCAGTCAGTGGAATGGGGATTACACAGATTTGTCCCCTCTACTAAATCTGGATCAGGAAACCAGAGATTCTCTTCTCTGGTGGTTATCTCGGGCCCATCTGTCCAAGGGTATGACCTTTTGCAGACCAGATTGGACAATTGTAACAGATGCCAGCCTTCTAGGTTGGGGTGCAGTCTGAAACTCCCTGAAGGCTCAGGGTTCATGGACTCAGGAGGAGAAACTCCTCCCAATAAATATTCTGGAGTTAAGAGCAATATTCAATGCTCTTCTGGCTTGGCCTCAGCTAGTAACACTGAGGTTCATCAGATTTCAGTCGGACAACATCACGACTGTGGCTTACATCAACCATCAAGGGGGAACCAGGAGTTCCCTAGCTATGTCAGAAGTCTCCAAGATAATTCGCTGGGCAGAGACTCACTCTTGCCACCTGTCAGCGATCCATATCCCAGGTGTAGAGAACTGGGAGGCGGATTTTCTAAGTCGTCAGACTTTTCATCCGGGGGAATGGGAACTCCATCCGGAGGTGTTTGCTCAATTGGTTCTCCGTTGGGGCAAACCAGAATTGGATCTCATGGCGTCTCACCAGAACGCCAAGCTTCCTTGTTACGGATCCAGGTCCAGGGACCCAGAAGCTGCACTGATAGATGCTCTAGCAGCACCTTGGTTCTTCAACCTGGCTTATGTGTTTCCACCGTTTCCTCTGCTCCCTCGTCTGATTGCCAAAATCAAACAGGAAAGAGCATCGGTGATATTGATAGCGCCTGCGTGGCCACGCAGGACCTGGTATGCAGACCTAGTGGACATGTCATACTTTCCACCATGGACTCTGCCTCTGAGACAAGACCTTCTAATACAAGGTCCTTTCAATCATCCGAATCTACTTTCTCTGAGACTGACTGCATGGAGATTGAACGCTTGATCCTATCAAAGCGTGGCTTCTCCGAGTCAGTAATTGATACCTTAATACAGGCACGAAAGCCTGTCACCAGGAAAATTTACCACAAGATATGGCGTAAATATCTTCATTGGTGTGAATCCAAGAATTACTCATGGAGTAGGGTTAGGATTCCTAGGATATTGTCCTTCCTCCAAGAGGGTTTGGACAAAGGATTATCAGCTAGTTCTTTAAAAGGACAGATTTCTGCTCTGTCTATTCTTTTACACAAGCGTCTGGCAGAAGTTCCAGACGTTCAGGCATTTTGTCAGGCTTTAGTTAGAATGAAGCCTGTGTTTAAACCTGTTGCTCCCCCATGGAGCTTAAACTTGGTTCTTAAAGTTCTTCAAGGGGTTCCGTTTGAACCCCTTCATTCTATTGATATCAAACTTCTTTCATGGAAAGTTCTTTTTCTGATGGCTATTTCCTCGGCTCGAAGAGTCTCGGAGCTATCTGCCTTACATTGTGATTCTCCTTATCTGATCTTTCATTCAGATAAAGTTGTTCTGCGTACAAAACCTGGGTTTTTACCTAAGGTGGTTTCTAACAAGAATATCAATCAAGAGATTGTTGTTCCATCATTATGTCCTAATCCTTCTTCAAAGAAGGAACGTCTTTTGCATAATCTAGACGTAGTCCATACCTTGAAGTTTTACTTAAGGCTACTAAAGATTTTCGCCAAACATCTAATCTGTTTGTTGTTTACTCTGGCCAGAGGAGAGGTCAGAAGGCCTCGGCAACCTCTCTCTTTCTTTTTGGCTTCGGAGTATAATCCGTTTAGCCTATGAGACTGCTGGACAGCAGCCTCCTGAAAGGATTACAGCTCATTCTACTAGAGCTGTGGCTTCCACCTGGGCCTTTAAAAATGAGGCCTCTGTTGAACAGATTTGCAAGGCTGCAACTTGGTCTTCCCTTCATACTTTTTCCAAATTTTCCAAATTTGATACTTTTGCTTCTTCGGAGGCTGTTTTTGGGAGAAAGGTTCTATAGGCAGTGGTTCCTTCCGTTTAAGTTCCTGCCTTGTCCCTCCCATCATCCGTGTACTTTAGCTTTGGTATTGGTATCCCACAAGTAATGGATGATCCGTGGACTGGATACACTTAACAAGAGAAAACATAATTTATGCTTACCTGATAAATTTATTTCTCTTGTAGTGTATCCAGTCCACGGCCCACCCTGTCTTTTTCAGGCAGGTCTAAATTTTAATTAAACTAGAGTCACCACTGCACCCTATGGTTTCTCCTTTCTCGGCTTGTTTCGGTCGAATGACTGGATATGGCAGTGAGGGGAGGAGCTATATAGCAGCTCTGCTGTGGGTGATCCTCTTGCAACTTCCTGTTGGGAAGGAGAATATCCCACAAGTAATGGATGATCCGTGGACTGGATACACTACAAGAGAAATAAATTTATCAGGTAAGCATAAATTATGTTTTTAAGCAACTTTCTAACTTACTCCTATTATCAAATGTTCTTCATTCTCTTATCTTTATTTAAAAAGTAAGACTAAGTTTAGAAGCCAGCCCCTTTTTGGTGAACAACCTGGGTTGTTCTTGCTGATTTGTGGATAAATTCAATTCACCCACCAATAAACAAGTGCTGTCCATGTCCGGAACCAAAATTTACTGGTTTCTTAGCTTAGATGCGTTTTTCAAATAAAGATAGCAAGAGAACAAAGAAAAATTGATAATAGGAGTAAATTAGAAAGTTGCTTAACCCCTTAGTGACCAGACCACTTTTCAATTTGTTGACCATCTGGGACCAAGGCTATTTTTGCATTTCTGCGATGTTTGTGTTTAACTGTAATTTTCCTCTTACTTATTTACTGTACCCACACATATTCTATACTGTTTTTCTCGCCATTAAATGGACTTTCTAAAGATACCATTATTTTCATCATATCGTATAATTTACTATAATTTTTTTTTTATAAAATATGAGGAAAAAATTAAAAAAATAACGCACTTTTTCTAACTTTGAGCCCCAAAATCTCTTACACATCTATAACCACCATAAAATACCAATGCTAAACAGTTTCTAAGTTTTGTCTTGAGTTTAGAAATTCCCAATGTTTACATGTTCTTTGCTTTTTTTGCAAGTTATAGGGCAATAAGTACAAGTAGCACGTTTTTTAAAAATTGGCGATAGTTAAATTGTAACACCAATGGCCATGGCGGGCTATCTATCTTCTACTATTGACTTTGAGAAATGGAAGCAGGAAGCTGAAAGGCTTTTTACTTAAAATGTATGTAATGTGTGTCCACAAGCCACTAATATCGAAGAAGCCTTTAAAGGCATAGCCAAAATTATGAAAAAACAAGTCAAAACATTTTGGGAGATCTTTAGTTTAGAGAATTACGTTAAAAATAAACTTATACTGAGGGGCTTAAGGATACAACTTGCACCCTCTTTTCACATTCCAGATGAGAATTTTGTCTTAAGGTGGCAAGAAATCCTGACACAATGTTCACTTGATTTAATGAAACTCACACTAGAATATGAAAGAACTCAATATGAGCAGCTAACCAAACTAGTAGAAGAAGCAAAAGTGCAAACTAACAAATTCGCCACACATAAAGACTTTGAGGCTTTAGATAAAAAATTAAAATTTCATATTGATAAACTGAAGGAAGAACTTAGTGAGACAAAAAATAGAAAACTACAGAGAGACTGGTCAGACCACCAAAAGGGAAACATATATAAAGTTAATTATAAACGTAGAAATGTAAGGCATACACAAGAAAACAGAGGTAAAAATATCACAGCAGAAAGCTCCTCTGCAGAATCTGAATTATCAGATGAGGAAATAACATCAGTAGCCACAACAACAGTCATAACACCTAGCACTGAACCATCCATTACCAGGATTTTTTTAGAGAAGGACTTATTCCCACCCAAAAGAACTATAAAAACAAGGCAACAAACCAAGATAAAACCGAACAAACAAAAATGAAAGATGAGGAATTACAAATCATAAATTTGGCAGGTATCTCTCTGAGACAAGAACATCACACCTTATTATCAAAGGGGCTTTCGTTCATCCCTACCCCTAAATATGACACTTTCAATTGGGTTAAAGATACACATTTGTTTGCCAGAAAACTGGCATTACATAAATATCATAAAGAGGCGAATAAAGCATGCCTCACAGATATGGGGGTGGAGGAAGAGGACCAAGAAATAGTGTTTTCATTAAAGTAACTATTAGACGAGAATGATGACACTAACGCTGCTCATACCAGTAGTGTTGTCAAACCTAAAAGTACCTTCATGCCCACCATCTCAAAATACCCTATTATAGACAAGTTCATGACATTGGTAACCACAGAACTCGAAGCTCTGAATTGTAAAAGTAATACTAAAAAGAACCTTAGTTTTAAGGAAAGAAAAGCACTAACTGAACTTAAGAATAACAAAGATATAACAATTAAGAACGCTGATAAGGGTGGTAATTTGGTTATCATGTCTAATACCCAATACAGGAAAATGTGTCTTGATATTTTAACTAACACAGAAAATTACCAAATCTTACCCAATGATCCAACAGTAATATACATGAAAGAACTTAAATCTATATTAGATCAAGGGTTTGGTGAAAGAATCATTACAAAAGCTGAATACCAATATATGTGTGATCTAAAGCCCAGAGTAGCAACTTTTTATAGCCTGCCAAAGGTTCATAAAGATCTATTGACACCCCCAGGAAGACCAATTGTGTCTGGAAATGGATGCATGACAGAGAAAGTCAGCATCTTTGTAGATAAGAAACTGAGAGAATATGTACATACATTGACATCATACGTCCAAGATACTAAGGATGTTCTTAAATGCTTGGAAAATATCCATGTAAATGAGAATACGCTACTAGCTAGTATTGATGTGGAGAGTTTATACTCAAACATTTCACACTCTTTGGGTACACAAGCCATTCAATTCTTTCTACAAATGACCAATCCAAAGGGTTGCATAGCTGATGATTTTGTGATTGATCTCCTAGATTTTGTGTTGCAACACAACTACTTTCTTTTTGACAATAAAGTGTTCTTACAGAAAAAGGGCACAGCAATGGGCATGTGCTGTGCCCCAATATATGCAAACTTGTTCTTGGGATGGATTGAACATACATACATCCTAAATGAAGAAATTAATCCATTTATGAAGTATATGGACTTATTCATTCGCTATATCGATGATGTCCTAATACTATGGACAGGCTCAAAAGATGAATTTACTAATTTCATGTTCTGGTTGAACAATAACTCTCATGGTATGCATTACACCTCAACAATTGAGGAAACGAGTATCTCATTTCTGGATTTTGAGATTAAAAAAGAGCTTGATGGATCCCTCAGTACTAAGTTATTTAGAAAAAAGACATCAACTAATAATCTCCTGAATTGGAAGAGCTACCATCCAAAGAGTCAAAGGATGGGCATTCCATTTGGCCAATACTTGAGGGCTAGGCGCAACTGCAGTTCATTGGAGGATTTTGAACTAGAAGCCAAAGAACTCAGAAAAAGGTTCAAAGAAAGGGGGTATCCCAACAGATGCCTCAAAAAAGCATATCAACATGCGAAAATGTTAGAGAGACCTCCCTTGTTACAAGAGAAAGGTGACACAGATAAAATTACTGTCAGTCAGCAAATTAGAATTATAGGCACTTTTGATGAGAAACATAGTAGCATCCAACAGATTTTTCAAAAACACTGGAACGTACTACAAGAGGACCCTGACTTGACAGAGGTAATTGCAGAGAGACCAAATATAACCAACAGGAGATCACATAACCTTAAAGATACCCTAACTAAAAGTCATTTTGCACAAAGCCAACAGAAAACATGGCTTCAAGACACCAAAGGGTACTATAAATGTGGTCGCTGTCAAGTGTGTAAGAACATGTCTCCAATGAAGAATTTTGTACACCCACAGACGGGGAAAAACTACCCAATAAAAGAGTTCATGAATTGTAGAACTAAAAGAGTAGTATATGTTGCCATGTGCAACTGTCCCCTAATTTACGTGGGAGAGACCTTAAGGGAGCTAAGAACAAGAGTCCTAGAACACTTAGGTGACATTAAATGGGACAGAAATGTACCAATTGCTAAACATATGAACACAGTTCACAGTCAAGAAAAATATCAGATATACTTCTTTGCCATCGAACAACTTAAATTGAGGGGCAGAAGGGGAGATGTAAACAAACTGTTACTGCAGAAAGAATGCAGATGGATACACAAACTAAAATCAGCATCACCAAAGGGTTTGAATGAGGCAATCTCCTATAAGTGCTTCCTCTAGAGAAAGTATTTAAGTAAAGAATATATGAATACTAATATACCATTTAGCAGGAAACCAGAGGTTATCTGGCATAGTTAACAATATGAATCTTACAATGGTATTAATCTCTGCCTCGCAGTATTGCAAAAATCAAATACCTAAGATGTGATTCTCTCTCCCCTTTTTTGAGTATCTCTGAAAGTGTTTAGATACATAGCACGTTTAGTGCAACACATAGTGATTCTTCACACCTGTGACAAAAATTGTATCAATCTATTGTGAAATTAAAATATCAATGTAAGTACAATCCCTGTGGCACCTAACTAAAATCGTGGCTAATAATATCAACGTAAAACAGGAATCTGAATAACGACCTTGCTACTATGCTGAATCTGACCGTTTTTGGTTTTTTGATCTAACATTGATTACTTCTAGATAACAGTAGATACAAAAATAGAGAACTATTAAAATTATCTATCTCTATAAAGGACTGACCTAACAATATATTTTTTAACGTGTACCTTTTCTGTTAAAAGACAGACAAGAGTAATGTTCTGACTTTAGGAGGTTCTCTCTGACACTAATTATTGTATTCATATACTCTAATACAAACATGAAATGGATCTAATCTAGCACTACGTTCTATCTGAGCAACGTTTTTGTAAAGGGCTTTATAGAAATCCAGAACTAACCTTTCAAAAATCGATATATATGAGAACATAAAGGAAAGTGCTTTAAAGAAATCCAGGGTTAACCTTTCAAAAATCGATACATATGAGAACAAAAAGGAAAGATAATATGTTTGTTATAAAAAAGTATATAATACAATATTGAAATAAATATCGATCTTTACTGAGTTTGGACAGTATAAATGTTAATGTGAATATGCACTGCTTAAAACAGAGGCAGTTAAGACTATGTGATGTATGAAGATATGTGATACTATGTATTTAGTTCACACATGCATACGAAAACACTACATCTACTTAGTCAGAATTGACAGCAATAACGATCTTCACAATAAAATCCCCCAACAAGTAAATAGTGGACAAAAACACTTTGACGAAAAATACATACTTTTCCAATATGTGAACAATAGACTGTATCATACGATTGCTTTAGCTATGGCGGTGCACACTTCCGCTATACAAAAGCCGTTACTACGGCAACCGCTGATCATAAAAGACGGGCTAGGAGGCTGGGCCGGCCCTAAGCCCTGACGAAGTCACGCACAGTGACGAAACGCGTCGGTGGGCGTGTTCAAACTTGGTGTATGAGCAGCTATCGAAGTTTAGGCTTGTTGTATGTTTGTAATATGAGCGTATTATAATTTAGCGCAGTAGCGCATATGATTATAGAGTGTACATTCTAATAGTGTGATACAGTGAATGCTGTAGAGGATAGTTCTTTTTGGTGACGATAAGCACATAGAACTATATTGAATATTCTCTTGGCTAATTGAGCTACTTTAAACTTATATGGTTAAGCCGCTTTGTGGATTCAAAGGTGGTTTAAATATACACTCTGCAGAAATTATGTATGATCATTTGCGCTACTTTTAATACTACATTTGATAGAGTATTCCTATCCACATGAGCCTACTGTGTGAATATCATACACATTGAATTGAATGAATACTGTGTGGTTTATTTGTAGGGATCTGAGTTAGAAATCGGCTGACTGGGTTGAATCCCAGCAGTACGCAGGAAGGACGACGCCTTTGAGCGCATAGCCTATGTGTGTGTTTGGTTTACAAACCCCTATATCCCTTATTCCACCTATCCAGATTCATTCTATTAAAACTGCTCTAGTCACCAATTGATCACACTGCCCTTATTTTTATCCTTTGGTTTTATCTTAGTGTTGGACTATTACCCTGACTAAATATAGAAACAATTGGTGATTACCTGTTTCTTTACTATGGTCCAATTTAAGTAAATTGTCTGTCTTTGTATATATGTTAATAAAGTGTTAAAATTTTACCTATTCTACTTAATCTAATAGTGCCTAATTCAGCACTTGGCTTTAATGTCACAAACCCTTTGAATTTCCCTAACCTACCATAACACCAATATCTGTTAGGAATCCCTGAATAACCCTTCAAATGTATATATTTTTTAAAAGAAGACAACCAAAGGTATTAAACTTGGGGTATTTTGACTTTTTTCATGCAACCATTTTACCACCAATCTATGCCAAAGTTTGTATAAAAAAAAAAAAGTTTGATTTTTTTGACAAAATAGCAATTTAAGAATACATTTATTTGATAATGTTAAGGGTTGCTGCCAAATAACACCCTAATATATCTTCAGCAGCATCTCCTGGGTACAGTGATACCACCCATGTATAGGTGTGTCGGATTCTCTGGGGGCTAAAAGGCCTTATTTTTAGGAAGCGCATTCCAGTTTTTCAACTTGAATTTTTCACATCTGTCATCATGCACCCATGTCCTATTTGAGACATTTCTGAAGCTGGCCATTGGAATTTACCCCCATCAAACCATATATTTTTGAAAAGTAGACACCCTAGGGTATTTCAAATGGTGGTATTTTAACACTTTCCATGCACTAATTCAACCAACAGTCTTTGTCAAACTTTTGGGTAGTAATTTTTTGTGTTATTTTTCACACACATTGTACTTTAGGCATGGATTCTCAGTTCCTGTTATGTGTTACTGCCAAAAAACACCTCAATATGTGTTCAACACAGTGTTAATTTCATCGACTAAAATGACTATAAAACTAAAGAAATTCTGATGACTAAAATATGACTAAAACTAAAATGACATTTTAGTCAAGACTATGACTAAAACTAAATCAAAATTTGCTGACAAAAACAATTCATGCAAGTTGTTATAATCAATCCATATTCAATTACTACTCTTTTGTAAAATTTACGAAACTTCATTTTATTAAATTTTAAGATAGACATGTTACATACCACAACAGTTAAATCTGTTAAATCTGTATTGCATGTTCAAACCTTAATACCATAAAAGAAAACAGGTTAATAAACCTTTACTCCAGGAGTTTATAATAAGTTTGGAAGTTCTAGAGCAGTGCTAATATTGTTGCCGAAACGTTTTTGAATCTGTGAACAATCAATTGATTCTTCCTATAGAAATAAGCATAAACCACGAGTATGGGTTTAAGTTATGCTGTGCCTGTGCTAGCTGCAGAAACTTTTTGTTGTGTTGAGTTTCTTGATACTGGTTTTAATTATTAACAGAGAACTGTTAAAGTTTTTATATTGGGTAATATGTTCAATACAGCCAATACAGTTTTTTTTTTTTTATATATTTTAAAGTTGCAGTTCTGTTTGTTTATGAAACTTGGTTTTATTTAATTTTAAGTTTAATAAAGATGTTACATATCACAACGGCTAAATCTGTGTCTGTATTGCATGTTTAAACCTTAATGCCATAAATATTAACAGGTGTTATGTTTACTCCTGGAGTATGTAATCAGTTTGCAAATAGAGAAATGCTTAAATAATGCATTAAACTTTAACTAAACCCCTTAGATTTTAGTTGACTAAAATCTACTGGAGATTTAGTCGACTAAAATGTATTGGAGATTCAGTCGACTAAAACTAGACTAAAACTAAAACAATTCAGATGACTAAAATATGACTAAAACTAAAATGGCATTTTAGTCAAAAGACTAAAACTAAGACTAAATTGAAACTTGCCGTCAAAAATAACACTGGTTCAACAACATCTCCTGAGTACAGTGATACCACCCATGTATAGGTGTGTTGGGTTCTCTGGGGCTAAAAGGCCTTATTTTTAGGAAGCGCATTCCAGTTTTTCAACTTGGAATTTTCACATTGGTCATCATGCACCCATGTCCTATTTGGGACATTTCTGAAGCTGGCCAATGAAATGTAGACCCCCTAGGGTATTTCAAATGCTGGTATTTTAACACTTTCCATGCACTTATTTAACCACCAGTCTTTGTCAAACTTTTGGATAATCATTTTGTTTGTTATTTTTTACACACATTGTACTTTAGGCATGGATTCTCAGTTCCTGTTATGTGTTACTGCCAAAAAAACACCTCAATATGTGTTCAACAACATCTCCTGAGTACAGTGATACCACCCATGTATAGATGTGTCGGGTTGTCTGGGGGCTAAAAGGCCTTATTTTTAGGAAGCGCATTCCATTTTTTCCACTTTGAATTTTCACATCCCATGCACCCATGTCCTCTTTAAGACATTTCTGAAGCTGGCAAATGTAATTTATGCCTATCAAACCATATATTTTTGAAAAGTAGACATCCTAGGGTATTTCAAATGCTGGTATTTTAACACTTTCCATGCACTAATTCAACCATTAGTCTTTGGCTTGTTTGGGGGGTGCAATGCCAAATGTCTGACATGCGTTTGTGATTTTTTTTCATATTTAACATATTTTCTTTGCCTATTTTTGGGGGTCTTTTAACATACCCCAATTTATTTGTTTTCGATGAATGTGCATATATTTGTAAAGTTGACACCCCAAGGTATTGTATATGGTGTTCTTTGATGCCTTTGAAGCAACTGTTTTAGCCCAAAAAATTGGAGAAAGTGTATGGTGGTAATTTTTCAATTTTCATTTCTCTTGTAAGGTGTATCTAGTCCACGGGTTCATCCATTACTTGTGGGATATTCTCCTTCCCAACAAGAAGTTGCAAGAGGACACCCACAGGAGAGCTGTCTATATAGCTCCTCCCCTAACCCCCACCTCCAGTCATTCTCTTGCAACTCTCGACAAGATAGGAAGTATCAAGAGATATGTGCTGACTTAGTGTAGTTTTACCTTCAATCAAGAGTTTGTTATTTTTAAACAGTACTGGCGTTGTACTGTTTTTCTCTCAGGCAGAAATTAGAAGAAGAATTCTGCCTGGAGGTTGATGATCTTAGCGGTTTGTAACTAAGGTCCATTGCTGTTCTCACACATAACTGAAGAGTATGGGAAAACTTCAGTTGGGGGAACGGCCTGCAGATTACCTGCTTTGAGGTATGTTCAGTATTTATATTTCTAGAGAGATAAGTTCTAGAAAATGCTGACAGAGCCTTGTGTATTTGAGGTAAGCTAGATGCAGTGATTTAACAACGACTGGGATCACGCTTACAAAACAGGGTAATACTCATGTTAATACTCATATTACTTAGGGACAAAACGTTTACATGTGTCATAAATAGGACGTTTTTTCTCTGAGGGAGATAAGTCTTTATTTGGGGCCTAGTTTTCCATATGGCTAGTCAGATACTCCTAGGAGTATTTTCTTAAGGCCCCTCTGGCATCCAGTACATGGTGGGAGGGGCCTATTTTCACGCTCTAGATGCGCAGTTTCCTTCAGACTGAGACATCCAGCTTCCCTAGAGGAGCCCTCTGGCATCTGAGGACCACTATAGAGGGTTTATTTCTTCCCTAAATCGTATTTGAGGGCAGGTAGGAGCCTCAGCAGAGCTGTGGCAAGGTGTTTAACTGTATTTTAATGGTGCTGGACGTTTGTTAAATCCGGTTTGGAGCCTAAGGGGTTAATCATCCATTTGCAAGTGGGTGCAATGTTGCTTTAGTCCCTTACACACACTGTAAACATTTCAAAGACTTCACTATATTTTTACACTGTTTTGTCGTTTAAGTGCTAGTTTTTTTCTCTTAAAGGCACAGTAACGTTTTTATTTAATTGCTGTTTCACATTTATTAAAGTGTTTTCCAAGCTTGCTTGTCTCATTACTAGTCTGTTAAACATGTCTGACATAGAGGAAACTCCTTGTTCAATATGTTTGGAAGCCATTGTGAAACCCCCTCTTAGAATTTGTACCATATTACTGGAGGAAAAGGTCACGCCCTTCCTCAGGATAGTTCCAATAAGTTAATGATCAAACAGAATAATTTTCATTCCTTTCGAAACTTCAACAGTGGCGCAGCTTCAGCTTCCTCTAATGCAAAACAAGAGGGAAATTTCGCCCAGTCCAAACCAGTCTGGAGACCTAATCAGGCTTGGAACGAAGGGAAGCAGGCCAAAAAACCTGCTGCTGCCTCTAAGACAGCATGAAGGAGTAGCCCCCGATACAGGACCGGATCTAGTAGGGGGCAGACTTTCTCTCTTCGCTCAGGTTTGGGCAAGAGACGTCCAGGATCCCTGGGCACTAGAGATTGTTTCCAAGGGGTATCTTCTGGAATTCAAAGGTTCATCTCCAAAAGGGAGATTTCACCTCTCACAACTATCTGCAAACCAGATAAAGAGAGAGGCATTCTTACGTTGCGTTGAAGACCTACTGGTTATGGGAGTGATCCACCCAGTTCCAAGGGAGGAACAGGGGCAGGGTTTCTATTCGAACCCGTTTATAGTTCCCAAAAAAGAGGGAACGTTTAGACCAATCTTGGATCTCAAGATCCTAAACAAATTTCTCAGGGTCCCATCTTTCAAGATGGAGACAATCCGAACCATCCTCCCTATGATCCAGGAGGGTCAATATATGACTACCGTGGACTTAAAGGATGCTTATCTCCACATTCCGATTCACAGAGATCATCATCATCATCAGTTCCTCAGGTTCGCCTTCCTAGACAGGCATTACCAGTTTGTGGCTCTTCCCTTCGGATTAGCCACGGCGCCAAGAATCTTTACGAAGGTTCTAGGGTCTCTACTGGCGGTTCTAAGGCCGCGGGGCATAGTGGTGGCTCCTTACCTAGACGACATGCTGATCCAGGCGTCGACTTCTCAAATCGCCAAGTCCCATACGGACATTGTTCTGGCCTTTCTGAGGTCTCACGGGTGGAAGGTGAACAGAGAAAAGAGTTCACTCTCCCCTCTCACAAGAGTTTCCTTCCTTGGAACTCTGATAGATTCAGTAGAAATGAAAAGTTTTCTGACAAGAGGTCAGGATATCAAAGCTTCTAACTTCTTGCCGTGTTCTTCATTCCACTTCTCGGCCGTCAGTGGCTCAGTGTATGGAAGTGATCGGCCTGATGGTTGCGGCAATGGACATAGTTCCGTTTGCCCGCCTACATCTCAGACCACTGCAACTTTGCATGCTCAATCAGTGGGATGGGGACTACACTGATTTGTTTCCTCTGTTAAATCTGGATCAAGAGACCAGGGATTCTCTTCTCTGGTGGTTATCTCGGGTCCATCTGTCCAGGGGAATGAGTTTCCGCAGGCCAGAGTAGACTATAGTGACGACAGATGCCAGCCTTCTAGGCTGGGGCGCAGTCTGGAATTCCCTGAAGGCTCAGGGTTCGTGGACTCAGGAGGAGGCCCTCCTTCCGATAAAAATTCTGGAGCTAAGAGCGATATTCAATGCTCTTTAGGCTTGGCCTCAACTAGCTGCGGTCAGATTCATCAGATTTCAGTCGGACAATATCACGACTGTAGCCTATATCAACCATCAGGGGGGAACAAGGAGTCCCCTGGCAATGATGGAGGTTTCCAAGATAATTCTTTGGGCAGAGGTTCACTCTTGCCATCTCTCAGCTATCCATATCCCAGGAATAGAGAACTGGGAGGCGGACTTTCTAAGTCGGCAGACTTTTCATCCGGAGGTATTTGCCCAGCTGATTCAACTATGGGGCAAACCAGAACTGGATCTGATGGCGTCTCGTCAAAACGCCAAACTTCCTTGTTAACTTTCCAGGTCAAGGGATCCCAGGCAACGCTGATATATGCTCTAGCAGTGCCCTGGTCCTTCAGCCTGGCTTATGTGTTTCCACCATTTCCTCTCCTCCCTCGTCTGATTGCCAAGATCAAGCAGGAGAGAGCTTCAGTGATCTTGATAGCCCCTGCGTGGCCACGCAGGACTTGGTATGCAGATCTGGTGGACATGTCATCCTTTCCACCATGGACTGTCACTGAGGCAGGACCTTCTACTCCAAGGTCCATTCAAACATCCAAATCTAATTTCTCTGCGTCTGACTGCTTGGAGATTGAACGCTTGATTTTATCAAAACGGGGTTTCTCCGAGTCGGTCATTGATACCTTGATTCAGGCTCGAAAGTCTGTCACCAGGAAAATATATCATAAGATATGGTGTAAATATCTTTTTTGGTGTGAATACAAGGGTTACTCGTGGAGTAAGGTCAGGATTCCTAGGATATTATCTTTTCTCCAAGAAGGATTGGAAAAGGGATTATCGGCTAGTTCCTTAAAGGGACAGACTTCTGCTCTGTCTATTCTTTTGCACAAGCATCTGGCTGATGTTCCAGACGTTCAGGCGTTTTGTCAGGCTTTGGTTAGAATCAGGCCTGTGTTTAATCCTGTTGCTCCGCCATGGAGTTTAAATTTAGTTCTTAAAGTTCTTCAAGGGGGTTCCGTTTGAACCTTTGCATTCCATAGATATCAAGCTTTTATCTTGGAAAGTTCTGTTCCTAGTAGCTATCTCTTCGGCTCGAAGAGTTTCAGAGTTATCTGCCTTACAGTGTGATTCCCCTTATCTGATCTTCCATGCAGATAAGGTAGTTTTGCGTACCAAACCTGGGTTTCTTCCTAAGGTGATATCTAATAAGAATATCATCAGGAAATTGTTGTTCCGTCACTGTGTCCTAATCCTTCTTCAAAGAAGGAACGTCTGTTACACAATCTTGACGTGGTTCGTGCTTTAAAGTTTTATTTGCAAGCTACTAAGGATTTTCGTCAAACATCTGCATTGTTTGTTGTCTATTCTGGAAAGAGGAGAGGCCAAAAGGCTTCGGCAACTTCTCTTTCTTTTTGACTGAGAAGCATAATCCGTTTAGCTTATGAGACTGCTGGCCAGCAGCCTCCTGAAAGAATTACAGCTCATTCTACTAGAGCGGTAGCTTCCACATGGGCTTTTAAACATGAGGCCTCTGTTGAACAGATTTGTAAAGTGGCAACTTGGTCTTCGCTTCATACTTTTTCTAAATTCTACAAATTTGATACTTTTGCTTCCTCGGAGGCTATTTTTGGGAGAAAGGTCTTACAGGCAGTGGTGCCTTCTGTTTAAGTTCCTGCCTTGTCCCTCCCTTCATCCGTGTCCTAAAGCTTTGGTATTGGTATCCCACAAGTAATGGATGAACCCGTGGACTGGATACACCTTACAAGAGAAAACAAAATTTATGCTTACCTGATAAATTTCTTTCTCTTGTGGTGTATCCAGTCCACGGCCCGCCCTGTCACTTTAAGACAGATGTTTTTATTTTTAAAACTACAGTCACCACTGCACCCTATAGTTTCTCCTTTTTCTTACTTGTCTTCGGTCGAATGACTGGAGGTGGGGGTTAGGGGAGGAGCTATATAGACAGCTCTGCTGTGGGTGTCCTCTTGCAACTTCCTGTTGGGAAGGAGAATATCCCACAAGTAATGGATGAACCCGTCGACTGGATACACCACAAGAGAAAGAAATTTATCAGGTAAGCATAAATTTTGTTTTTTACAGACACATTGTTTTTTTACTATGATTTAGGAGAGACTGTTGTAAGTTATTGCAAAAGAATACTTCAGGTTGTTTTCTGCAAGGCACCCTGAGTACACCTATGCCCCCATGCATAGGTTTGCCAGGATTTTGGAAAGGTTATGTTACAATTTTATGACTTGTGATTTTAGTTATTAAAAATGAGTATTTCTTCTGATAGGCCTATCTTTAGCTTGGGGCCTATCACATACCCCACTTTTATTTATTGCCATGAAAGTGTATATTTTTGAAATGTTGACACCCCAAGGTATTGTATATGGTGTGCTTTGATGCCTTTGAAGCAACCGTTTTAGCCCAAAAAATTGGAGAAATTGTATGGTGGTAATTTTTCAATTTTCATTTTTACAGACACATTGCTTTTTGACTATGATTTAGGAGAGACTGTTGTAAGTTTTTACGAAAACATACTTCAGGTTGTTTTCTGCAAGGCACCCTGAGAACACCTATGTCCCTCATGCATAGGTTTGACAGGGGTTTTGGTTAGAAAAAAAAAAAAAAACAGGCCCAATTTTAGAAAAAAATAGAGTAGTGAAATGTAAAAATCTGGCACAGTAAAAGTAAAAAAAAACAAAAACTAAAAAACATCTAACAGTAAACATAACCAAAATAAAAATAACAGCAAATGTATTTATTTTTTAAAAAATTGACCATTGTATGGTACAGCTTGAAGCAGTCCCCAATGCAGAGTGCAGGCTGTCCAGGGCAATCAGGACAGTGTAATATGGTGTCCCTTCTCTTCCCCCTCTTGGTACAGGCTATAAAAAAGTCTCTAACTCTGGGGTTTGCTTTTTTGAACAACAAAAAAGCGTTGTGGGTTGAAATCTGCATTAGGTAAATTGCAACCTTTTTGTACCAGGCCCTTGTCTTCCGCATAATTAGGTAGGGCTGCAGCAGCTGATCAGCCAGATCAACCCCACCCATATGCCGGATTATAAGACTTGATGCATACTGGCTTCCTTATGATCTCGGCTCTGCCACGTACAGAAACCGACACCGTCCTCTCTGTGTGGATGGTGGTAAGAAGGTATACATCCTTCTTGTCTCTGTACTTAAGTGCCAACAGCTCCTCTTGGCACAGAGCTGAGGTATCCCCCCTTCGTTGCCGGGTGCGTACAAGTTGTCCTGGGAAACCTGTGTGGTTCTTTTTAATTGTACCGCAAGCTACTGTATCAAAGCAATACAGTAGCTTGTCAAAAGGACACTTGTATAATAATTGTCTAAGTACAAGTGATACCCTTTGTTCATTAGGGGTAATATCAGGTCCCAGACAATCTTGCCAGTGGTTCCCATATGTTCTGGGCAACCTGGAGGGTCAAGGTGGCTATCCTTTCCCTCATACACCCGGAAGGCCTGAGTATACCCAGTCTCGCTCTCACAGAGCTTATACACCTTTACCCTATATTTGGAGCGCTTGGAAGGAATATACTGCTTGAATCCCAGCCTTCCCTTATACTTCATTAGGGATTCATCAACGCATATATTCCTTCCAGGTGTATAAGCCTCTGCAAACCTGGCAGAAAAGTGGGTAATCAGGGGGCGGATTTTATACAGCCTGTCAAATTGGGGATGCTCCCTAGGGGGCACAGGCTGTTGTCGCTGAAGTGCATGAAATGCAGAATCATTTCATACCTCTTCCTCGACTTAGTCTGGGAGAAAATGGGGGTAGAGCAGATGGGGCTACTGCTCCAGTAGGAGCGAATGGAGGGTTTCTTTATGATGCCCATCAGCATAGTCAATGCCCAGAATTTTTTGAATTCTGGCACATTGATGGGAGCCCATTGCTGCTTTGCCAAATATGTTCCAGGTTTTGCAGCACGGAACTGATGGGCATATAAATTAGTTTGGGCAAAAATGTTCCCCAATACATCATCGCCCAGAAACACTTCCAGAAACTGCTGGGGGCTAAAACCTTTCACATCTATATTTATGCCAGCATTTGCTGTGAAGGGTGGGATATCTGGCCTCTGGAGATGAGGCGTTACCCACTCTTCAGCAGCAATGGCAGCAACACGCCTCCTTCTGGCAGGGGGGCTAGCAGCCACAGATACATCACTATCAGTTGAGACTGCATCTAGTGATGTATCTGAGCATATGGCAGGGTCAAAATTGGGGTCTGAGTCAGACATAGAAGCATCTGACTCTGACGCAAGAATGGCATACGCCTCCTCAGCACTATATATTTTCTGTGACATTTTTGTATCTGTCACAGAAAAAAATTTACTAAAAAAATATAAATTAAATTAACTAAATTAATTAAATTAACTAGCAAAAAAGTACAGCTATGCTACTGCCAGTTATTTATAGCGATCACTGGCAAGCTAGGGGTTAATGACTCTGGAAATTAAATTAGCTAAATGGCTCTGAAAAGAGCCTTTGGGTTTTAAAAAAAAAATACAACAAAAAAATTAACCCCTAAAAAAATGCACAGAGCAAAAAAAAGTGCACTGCCATTGATTTATAGTGATCACTGGCAAGCTAGGGGTTAATGGCTCTGAAAAGAGCCTTTGGTTCTATAATTTTTTAACAAATGAAATAAATCACTTAGTACACAAGCAGAGCATCGGAAGCGTGCCCGATCGCTTCCGATGCTCTGAAACACTGCCGGGCTCCACGTGGAGCAAAACCGGAAGTGATCACTCGTGGGGGAGTGATCAGTCCGGTCCCGGCACTCGGGAACAGTATTGCAGGATGCGTAGACATTGAGGCATCCCTGCAATACTGTTAGAGCAGCTGGAAGCGATTTCGATCGCTTCCAGTGCTCTGTTTAACAGACGACGTATGCCATACGTCCTCGTCGTTAAGTGTTTTTTTTTTTTTAGGACATATGGCATACGTCTGTCGTTAAGGGGTTAAAATTGCATGATCTATCTGAATCACTAAAGAAACAATTTGGATTCAGTATTTCTTTTAAATCAAGAGATACATACATACAAATTTAAATCTACTTGGTCACTGATTTTCAAAACTACTTAAAAACCTATAAATTTATTTTATCTTATCGACGAGACGTCCTCGTCACGCACATAAAGGCATTCTCGTAATGAAAGGAGGATTGCCAATTAGCAGCTGTTTTCGGCAATCCCCCCCACACTAAAGGGCAGGGATCTTGTTTGGCATAGTGGACGGAAATCCAAGGTATGAATGGGAGTGCTAGTGACGTTGATGTAAGCGTGATGTCACAAAAGGGGCGCTGCCACTCTAGCTTGTTAAGGAGCTGAATGAGTTAGGTGTGTTTCAAACTGCTCAATCTCAGCTCCCTTACAGACGATCAAGACCCCTCATTAGAAAGAAAATTGCCTACTCTTTCAAATGGTTGGGGTCTTGAAAAGTAACAATCCTCCCATGAAAACGCTTAAAAAGTAAAATCATAAGGTTTTACAGCCAACTGTAGCTTTAGGGACATATAACAAAACATTACAATTCTTTATAGAACTACAATAATGTGTATTTTATGGTGTTTAGGTCCCATAAATGTACATTGTGTCTGTTTAGCCAGGGGATCATTGTCCAGGGGATCATTGTGGTGACAGCAATCACCTTGCAAAATAAAATTGCTTTTATTTCCATAATGGCACAAGGGGCAGCTAGTTTTTATTACAACTCCCAAAAGCCTACATAGATCATGCAATATTAAATACCATTTATAACAATTTAATAAGGTGATCACAGTAGCAGCAGGGGTCAACTGACTATTTTCAATGTTGTTTACTAAAATGCTAACAAAAATCTTTTTTTTTTTTTTCTATTTTTGTTGCAGCCTTCTCACCTGCAATACAATATAAATATAATCAGTGTTCTCCACAGAAAATGTTGCTAGACAGGTGGCATTATGAAGTAGCTGGGTTGAGGGCAGGGTAACACTTTGCAATATTATAACCTTTTATGTCATTTATAAATGTTACTTAAGCTATCCAATGCACAAATTAATTGCATAATTCAACATAAATTGATTGTGATACTTTGAGCAACCAACATTTAATATTAACTAATGCTAGCTTAATATTGGCTTAATTTTAGCCAGGTGTTCAGTAAAATCAGCCAGATGGTGCACCCATTGGAAAAGGACCTTGGGAGAAAACACTGGTAATAATTGTATATTCTGAAATGGCTGGTACTGCTGGAAATTTATAAATAAATAAATGAAATCTATCTACCTGTCTACCTAACGTATTGTATAGGCCACTCCTGATTATAAGCCGCACCCTTAAAGTTTGGTTTTAAAGAAATACATTTTTTTAAATTAAAATAAATATACACATTACTGCCTTCTCTTAACCCACTCAGCCTCCTTCCCTCACACAATGCCCAGTACTCACCCTATTACCTACCTACAAGCCTCCCCTCAGCCCTCCTCACCCTCTTAGCCCCCTACTTCCTCACACAACCCCCTCCTCACCGCTTATCATACATCCCCAATCCTGACTCACCCTCAGCACACACACAGAAGGTGGCTCTTACCCTGGCTCCATCTCACTCCCATCCTTTGTGCTATAGATATTTACTTGTATTCTCAAAGGGGTTAAACTAGTAGTAGGTACCAGTAAATCAAATACAGTACTGTTAGATGACTTTGAGATCAATTTTAGTGTACCTCAATCCTGTCACTGATACCGGTAACTCACAGCAGCTCCTGCTCTCATCTTAAGCCCATCACACTCCTATTCTGAGCACATTGATGTGGGCCGCGGTGTTGCTGGGGGATATACTGTGCCGGACATCTGCTTCTGTGGCACGGTGCTGTGGCCAATTAACAATACAACTTTGAGTAGGGGATCGTCCCTAATGCCCATCCTATCAGGGAGTGTTGTGTGCGGGAGCTTAGGTTGTCGGCTGTAGCTGACAGAATCTCCAGGAAGCCCAGTGTTTGTGCCAAAATTCCTCCCTCTAACAAGAACGTTAACCCCGCCCCCCCACCCCAACCACTCACAGCTACATCCCGAGTATAGGCCGCACCCCTGATTTAAAGACTTACAACAGGGGGGAAAAGTGCGGCCTATACTCGGAACAATACGGTGTGTGTGTATGTGTGTGTGTGTGTGTGTGTATATATGTATATATATATATATATATATATATATATATATATATATATATATATATATATGTATATATATATATATATATATATATATATATATATATATATGTGTATATATATATATATATATATATATATATATATATATATATATATTTATATTTATTTTTGTGTGGGTCACTCTACTAGCTATAAATGTGCACTGCTCTAAACAATCCCTGTTATGTATCTAGTTTAAAGGGATACTAAATCCTAATTTTTCTTTCATGATTCAGATAGAGCATGCTATTTTAAGCAACTTTCTAATTGACTCCTATTATTATTATTTTTTTCTTTGTTCTCTTGGTAACTTTATTTAAAAAAGCACTAATGAAAGCTTTGGAGCCGGCCCATTCTTGGTTTAGCACCCTCAAAAGTGCTTGCTGATTGGTGGCTACATTTAGCCATCTAATCAGCAAGCGCAACCCAGGTGCTGAACCTAAAATGGGCCTGCTCCAAAGCTTTCATTCCAGCTTTTTCAAATAAAGATACCAAGAGAATAAAGAAAAAATTATTATAGGAGTAAATTAGAAAGTTGCTTAAAATTGCATACGCTTTGATGTGCAGCTAGTTATGTACATCGCAACCTGTAGGTGCATGACGAGCCCTTTTCATCTACATGGGGGTCCCCTGCACTACAGGCCGGGTATCGTTGGTGGCCTAGTGGGCTGCACTCCCAAGCTTCATGGGAGTGCCGTTGACATCATAACATATGCCATGGTGAAGCATTCTGAAGGAAATCTGGGTATCCCTTTTTAAAGTGATCGAAGATGCGCTCCAACATTATTTTATTTAGATAAAGTGTTTTTGTTTTTCCACCTCTTATCCAATAGCTGTGCTAGCCATACAGTACGGCGCTGCTCTGAAGTGCCCCCCCCCCCCCCCTTATTTTATGAAGTGCCATATGGCTAGCATGACTATTGGATAAAAGGGTGAAACATCATTTCATGGAAAAAAATATTTTTGTGGTTGTATGGGGGTTATGGAATATGATTAAATCAAATAAAGTTAATTCAAATTCATGAAGGTACAGTCATATTTTTGCATAGATTCTTAATAGTCTTTCATGCACAGTAACATTTTCCATCACTTTTTTTATTTTTGGAATGGCAAAGTTAAAGGTAGCAACAACCATACAATCACCAATCAAAATGTGTATCCTTTAAGCCATTATTATGAACTTCAACATGTTTTTTCACTTTACCTTTTTGGCAGTGAGCAGGGACTGTACCTTCTGTTACATATATTGACTTGAGTGATACTACCTCTAGTTGTTTCCTCTGTCTCTTTGGATTAAAACAAATAACTACACAAAGAGGACCTGGCAAAAGAGGTAATTTTATTTTAAATGTTGCATTTAGGTGTATCCAGAGCTTTACAAAATCCTAGTAGCCAGGGTGCAGTGACTCCGACAGTTTACCTTTTGGATACGATTCCCCCCCCCCCTCTTCCCCCAGTTATTGTACATATCCCCTCAATATTCTGGCTGGATGTTAAAGTGAATGTCAATTTTCATATGAAAGTGCCCGTTTTTTTAAAAAAAACTATTAAAAACAGAGGCACTTTCATGAAATTTGACATTGCACCGGATTTAAAAAAATACCCTTTTCTTCTGAAACCCCGGATCGTCGTTCTGAAACGATGCCCCCGTCTGCTTCTTCCTGGTTAACTTGCCTAGCAATGATGAAACCGGCTTCCTCCAATCACAGCATTGCCTTAGGCAATGAGTCCCCCGGGGGGGGGGGGGAGCCGTGATTGGAGGATTCCGGAATCGTCATTGCTGAAGTATGAAGAAGCTTGCGACGTGCTGGTGAAGAGCTGGAGCGGCTTTAAGAAGAGAACGTAAGTATTTAAGAAAACGGGTGAAATGTAAACTTTGATGAATGAAAGTGCCCCTGTTTTTAATAGTATTTTTAAAAACCGGGCACTCATTCTTGAAAGGTTATCTTCACTTTAAGGTTCAGCAAAATTTGGGTTAATCATAATGTTTCAAGAAGGGATGCAATGAAGTTACTGCTTAAGTACGGCTGCTCAAGAGTTTGGTTTTACAATAAAGCAGTACTGCTTTTTAAAGGAGTGGAAAAGTACGCTAAAGGAAAGCTGGTATAGCAAAACAGGGATTCATAAAGCAGTCTCGCAAAGTGCAGTATTATTTAACAAAGCGCTAGAGTATTCTTCCATCATAGTATAAGCTCTGGACAGTAGTACTGAGCAAACCACCTTATTTATGGAAGGGGTTTGATAACTAGAGCTATACCGCCAATAGATAAGTTTGTCTGTATATAGGTTGCTTGTGTATAGTTTCAAGTGACTAGTATTAAAGGGACATTCAACTCTGCCCACAACATTAATCTATGTTTCAAAACTAAATAAAAGGATAAAGCTGCAAGGTGCCCCCTTTCTCTTACTTACCACCTTCACTGTTGAATCGTCTTTCGCATCTTCCAAATTGTTGTCCTAATATGTCTTCCTAGCTCCCCCCACCATGACGTCTTCGCCTTCTTTCTCAAACTAGCAGCCAATGAGAGCCCATTCCCCGGACTGAAATCCAAGCGCGTTCACGGCCGTTAGCGCATGCGCAATATACTAGGAACTGTAAAAGCGGAACCAAAATAATAGAAGTTGTTTCCGTTACGCTGATATTACTTGTTGTTGCGGATAGGGTATTTACCTAGAAAAACGTAATCAAGTACTATAAGTAAGATAATCGGAACGGAAACACTTTGGGTTATTATGGTTCCGCTTTTAAGGTTCCTATTGTAACGCCCGTGAACGCGCTGGGATTGAAGTTAGTGAAATGGGACAGAACTGCCGGCTAGTTTGAAGAAGACGAGCTGTACGTCACAGTGGGGGGAGTTAAGCAGCCATATTAGGAGACAAATTTTGACGATATCGATGAGGATTGAACAGTGAAGGCAGTAAGTAAGAGAAAGGGGGAACGTTGAAGCTTGCTCTTTAGACTTAGTTTAGAAACATTGATTAATGTTGTGGGCAGTGTTGAATGTCCCTTTAACACTGAATAACTATCGCTAGAAAGTCACTTAAAGGGAAATTTTGTACATTTAAAAATATTTCCTCTTTTAATTTGTTTCTGACTTGTTATACCAGCAGCAGAGTATATAAAATGTATGAGAAATTGGTCCTTTTGGTTTAAGTTTGTA
This sequence comes from Bombina bombina, assembly GCF_027579735.1. NCBI lineage: Eukaryota > Metazoa > Chordata > Amphibia > Anura > Bombinatoridae > Bombina > Bombina bombina. Next base: position 930,603,316 of record NC_069500.1, on the reverse strand, counting down.
TATGAAAAAGCTGTTTTTAACACAACAACACATTTAAAATAGGTTGAGCTTATAGGGAAACCAGATCACCTCCTTAATTTGTCTTTCTATACACACATGCTTTGTTATATCTCCCATATCTGTATACCAATACCCAATACTTAGAGAGAACAATTGAAAATTAAAATGTTACTCATCTCTCTTACCTCCCATTGGAGTGTAATTTATTCTTCTGGTTATGTTTCCAAAGCTTTTTTTTATTGCCAATACTTACAATTTTCAGTTTAGATGGTGATACCACAGCATAATCACCTTTTTCAAATGCCAGAATAAAGGTAAAAGAGCTATTTTAAAACAAACTATGTAATACAGTCTAGTGAAAAATTACATTGTCTAAGAGAGCTACTGGTCCCTAACAGGAAACTGCTGCTGACCCAATGAGCAGTGGCACTTGTACAGCTGGGTTATGTGACTGCAGCTGCTGTTTGGTTTACCAGTGAGGTCTGCTTGGGACCAGCAGCACCCTGTGTTTAAAGTGAAGATAAACTTTGATGAATGAAAGCCCGTTTTTTTAAAAATACTATTAAAAACAGAGGCACTTTCATTCATCAAAGTTTAGAAAGCAGCCGTTTTGATTAAAAACTTACCTTTCTATTCTTCACAACTAGAGCAGCGTCCCCCACCTGGAGATCCTCTCTTCGCACATCAGCAATGACTAGTCCGGCTTCCTCCAATCACGGCTTCCCCTCAGGGGAGTCATTGCCTGAGGCCATGCCATGATTGGAGGAAGCCAGATTAGTCATTGCTGACATGTGAAGAGAGGATCTCCGGGTGGGGGGTAGCTACTCTGGCTTACAAAGGTAAGTTTGTAAGCCAAACAGCTGCTTTCTAAACTTTGATGAATGAAAGTGCCCCTGTTTTTAATAGTATTTAAAAAAAAAAAAACGGGCTTTTATTCATCAAAGTTTACCTTCACTTTAACCCATTTACAGGGGGTTAAACGAATAGATTTGCCATGTTGCTAGTGCTAAAATTGCTTGCTCTGAGCATGGGATTTATTTGTTTGTTTTTTTTTTTTTGTTTTTTTTTGAGGTTTTGCATAGCGATACAGACAAATAAATACCATATTTCTCATAGAACATAATACAACAATAAGAAAATGGCAAAATATACAGAATTTCAAGTAGATAATATTGTATGAGCCTCTGAATCCTCAGTTTTATATTTTAAAATCAATAAATGAAAACCCCTCTAAAATACTCAACAGGCCACTCGTGGACCCATGAAAGCTAGATGGCTTGTTTGAGGTGCTCTAATGTAACGCACGGTCTCTTTTGGACCTTGAAAAAAAAAAAACATACCAAGGTAAACCATTGACATTAATGAATCTTGAAATAACAATAACTGTGAAACAGGAATATATATGTTAGACAGTGAAACCAACCCAACACAGGGAACAAATGCTGTTTTCTGAGTCTAAAGGAGGAAATTTGTTAATAACTATATAGACTTAGTACTTAGTATGTGCCCTACAAAAGTCTGAATTGGAAATATCCTAGGCATTTCTACACATATAATTGGACTCAATAAAACACATATGCCCTTAATCAAGCCACTGTCCGCATAACTATGTAGTGTTAGGAGAGCAGATAATATGAGCCCAGTATGGCATATCTTATTAAAAATTAGCACCTGTAGGCTTAATGTAATAGTGGCTATAGGTCTGCGGTGAAAAAACTCCCACTGAATGGAAAATTCTGAGTTCCCCGGTTAGCTTATTGGGTTATTAGAGGGAAGATGCTATAGTGATTTAGGCCATTATAAATTAGGGATATAATATGCTGTAGACCTATCATGAGGTGTGAGCCAACGTAGGAAATGGTGTAGGGCAGGAGGTCAAAATTTTACAAGATGCAAAGCTTCACTACTCTCCTTAAAACTAGGGTACATTATATAGGAAATCTAGATTGTCCTATTAGAGGATGGTCATTAACTCTCTGCTAAATTAAATTGATGTCAATTTACAATCCATGCTGGAAATAGGAGTACACCTGGGACATTATAGTATGGGGATATGGGGATAAAATAAATGGAAAAATATGGCCATATGTTGTCTGCTCAGCGCCTCATGGCATGTACAAATATATGTAAATGTAATGTGGATAATATTAACAACACCCCTCCCCTCTGTCATGGAACACGGTGTAATAAATACCTAAGCATACATAAATGTTAATAAAACAGCAATAATCTTAAGCAGTAATAACTAGTGTCCAAAAGAAAGCATATGGACAACAGCCACCACTCTAACCGTCCATAGTAATATAGCAAAAAGTCTGAATTAATAGTGTCGCTGTTCTTCAGTATCAACATCAGCAGTTTTGCATTACAAGTATGGTGACATTTTAGCCTATACCAGATTTACCGGCTGATGTTCCGCCACCCAGTTTCACCACCTTCAAAGTGGGGGAATGCCATAAAAATATGAGGGGAAGTAAGGGCAATTCCTCAATTATTGTGCCTCCGTCACAGAGCAAAGTCAGGGGCCAAAGAGAGTAATGTACCTGGTGCTGCTGCAGGGCTAATGTCAGCGTGATTTTTCCAGGCAGGGGGCCTTGCTGTTTCTTCAGAAAAAGCTCTGTTACTACTTGCGTGTCCCCTAGCGAGGCAACCTCCTCCGATCTGCTAGGCAGCATCTCCACCTCCGCTACGTGAGAAAATTCGGCCCCAAAGTCATAGTCTTCTTGATGAGGCTTTCTGAGAGCGGAGCTCCTATAGTCTGTTGGACTGTGTAGATGCAGAGCCGCAGCGCTGATGCCTCCAGCTCTGGT
>NC_069500.1:930570506-930590506 GCF_027579735.1 Bombina bombina | reverse complement strand
CACAGACAGACACACAGACAGACACACAGACAGACACACAGACAGACACACAGACAGACACACAGACAGACACACAGACAGACACACAGACAGACACACAGACAGACACACAGACAGACACACAGACAGACACACAGACAGACACACAGACAGACACACAGACAGACACACAGACAGACACACAGACAGACACACAGACAGACACACAGACAGACACACAGACAGACACACAGACAGACACACAGACAGACACACAGACAGACACACAGACAGACACACAGACAGACACACAGACAGACACACAGACAGACACACAGAGACAGAGACACACAGAGACAGAGACACACAGAGACAGAGACACACAGAGACAGAGACACACAGAGACAGAGACACACAGAGACAGAGACACACAGAGACAGAGACACACAGAGACAGAGACACACAGAGACAGAGACACACAGAGACAGAGACACACAGAGACAGAGACACACAGAGACAGAGACACACAGAGACAGAGACACACAGAGACAGAGACACACAGAGACAGAGACACACAGAGACAGAGACACACAGAGACAGAGACACACAGAGACAGAGACACACAGAGACAGAGACACACAGAGACAGAGACACACAGAGACAGAGACACACAGAGACAGAGACACACAGAGACAGAGACACACAGAGACAGAGACACACAGAGACAGAGACACACAGAGACAGAGACACACAGAGACAGAGACACACAGAGACAGAGACACACAGAGACAGAGACACACAGAGACAGAGACACACAGAGACAGAGACACACAGAGACAGAGACACACAGAGACAGAGACACACAGAGACAGAGACACACAGAGACAGAGACACACAGAGACAGAGACACACAGAGACAGAGACACACAGAGACACAGACACACAGAGACAGAGACACACAGAGACAGAGACACACAGAGACAGAGACACACAGAGACAGAGACACACAGAGACAGAGACACACAGAGACAGAGACACACAGAGACAGAGACACACAGAGACAGAGACACACAGAGACAGAGACACACAGAGACAGAGACACACAGAGACAGAGACACACAGAGACAGAGACACACAGAGACAGAGACACACAGAGACAGAGACACACAGAGACAGAGACACACAGAGACAGAGACACACAGAGACAGAGACACACAGAGACAGAGACACACAGAGACAGAGACACACAGAGACAGAGACACACAGAGACAGAGACACACAGAGACAGAGACACACAGAGACAGAGACACACAGAGACAGAGACACACAGAGACAGAGACACACAGAGACAGAGACACACAGAGACAGAGACACACAGAGACAGAGACACACAGAGACAGAGACACACAGAGACAGAGACACACAGAGACAGAGACACACAGAGACAGAGACACACAGAGACAGAGACACACAGAGACAGAGACACACAGAGACAGAGACACACAGAGACAGAGACACACAGAGACAGAGACACACAGACACAGAGACACACAGACACAGAGACACACAGACACAGAGACACACAGACACAGAGACACACAGACACAGAGACACACAGACACAGAGACACACAGACACAGAGACACACAGACACAGAGACACACAGACACAGAGACACACAGACACAGAGACACACAGACACAGAGACACACAGACACAGAGACACAGACACACACAGACACAGACACACACAGACACAGACAGACACAGACACAGACAGACACAGACACACACACACAGACACAGACAGACACAGACACACACACACACAGACACACACAGACAGACACACACACAGACACACACAGACAGACACACACACAGACACACACACACAGACACACACACAGACACAGACACAGACACACAGACACAGACACAGACACAGACACAGACACACACAGAGAGTGACACACACACACACACACAGAGAGAGAGTTAGACACTATATCCCTTGCACCCACTGCTCCAATGCACATCTGTCTGGATGCTCTTATCAAATAAATCATTTATATAAAACACCAGTCCACAGAGACACTCACAGGTCTTAAAGGGACAGTCAACACCAGAATGTTTGTTGTTTTAAAAGATAGATCATCCCTTTATTACCCATTCCCCAGTTTTGCATAAACAACACAATTATATTAATATACTTTTGACCTCTGTGATTACCTTGTATCTAAGCATCTTCTGACAGCCCCCTGATCACATGACATTTTATTTATTATCTATTGACTTTCATTTTAGCCAATTAGTGCAGTGTCTGCCACAATCCACGGGCGTGCTCACAATGTTATCTATAGGGTTTACCTGAACTAGCTCTCCCCTGCTGTGAAAAGCAAATAAAAAAGCATGTGATTAGAGGCGGCCTTCAAGGGCTTAGAAATTGCCATATGAGCCTTCCTAGGTCTAGCTTTCAACTAAGAATACCAAAAGAACAAAGCAAAATTGGTGATGAAAGTAAATTGGAAAGTTGTTTAACATTACATGCCCTATTTGAAACATGAAAGGTTTTTTTGGACTTGACTGTCCCTTTAATCATCAAAAATGTTCGTTTATTCAGCCATCAGCATACCAAAAATCTGTGGGCCTAAGAAATATACAGTATATATTTCTCCAACATAGGTGTGTCCGGTCCACGGCGTCATCCTTGTGGGATATTCTCTTCCCCAACAGGAAATGGCAAAGAGCCCAGCAAAGCTGGTCACATGATCCCTCCTAGGCTCCGCCTTCCCCAGTCATTCTCTTTGCCGTTGTACAGGCAACATCTCCACGGAGATGGCTTAGAGTTTTTTGGTGTTTAAATGTAGTTTTTATTCTTCAATCAAGAGTTTGTTATTTTAAAATAGTGCTGGTATGTACTATTTACTCTGAAACAGGAAAGAGATGAAGATTTCTGTTTGTAAGAGGAAAATGATTTTAGCAACCGTTACTAAAATCGATGGCTGTTTCCACATAGGACTGTTGAGAGGAATTAACTTCAGTTGGGGGAAACAGTGAGCAGACTTTTGCTGCTTGAGGTATGACACATTTCTAACAAGACTCGGTAATGCTGGAAGCTGTCATTTTCCCTATGGGAACCGGTAAGCCATTTTCTTAGTTTAAGTAAAAGAATAAAGGGCTTCATTAGGGCTTAAAAAACTGGTAGACATTTTTCTGGGCTAAAACGATTACTTTACTAAGTATATTTGGCAGATTATTACTTTTAATAGTTGTTAAATCTTGGGGATTGTTTTAATTAGACAGAGCCTCATTTTCGCGCCTCTAATGCGCAGTTGTTTTTGGAAAGCATGGCATGCAGATGCATGTGTGAGGAGCTAAGAACCACTGAAAAAGCTTATAGAAGGCATCATTTGGTATCGTATTCCCCTCTGGGCTTGGTTGGGTCTCAGCAAAGCAGATACCTGGGACTGTATAGGGGTTAAATGTAAAAACGGCTCCGGTTCCGTTATTTTAAGGGTTAAAGCTTTCAAATTTGGTGTGCAATACTTTTAAGGCTTTAAGTTACTGTGGTGAAATTTTGGTGAAATTTGAACAATTCCTTCATACTTTTTCACATATTCAGTAATAAAGTGTGTTCAGTTTGAAATTTAAAGGGACAGTAACGGTTTTATTGTAAAACGTTTTTTGTGCTTTGTTGACAAGTTTAAGCCTGTTTAACATGTCTGAACCATCAGATAACGATGTTCTATATGTATGAAAGCCAATGTGTCTCCCCATTTAAATATATGTGATATATTTGTGTCATAATGTCCAAACAAAGTAGGGATAATAATGCCATAGATATGATTTTGCCCAAGATGATTCCTCTAATGAGGGGAGTAAGCATGGTACTGCATCATCCCCTTCTGTGTCTACACCAGTTTTGCCCACACAAGAGGCCCCTAGTACATCTAGTGCGCCAATACTTATTACCATACAACAATTAATGGCTGTAATGGATAATTCTATTGCATGCATTTTTTTCCAAAATGCCTACTTATCAGAGAAAGCGTGATTGCTCTGTTTTAAACACTGAAGAGCAAGAGGACGCTGATGATATCTGTTCTGACATACCCTCACACCTATCTGAAGGGGCCAGGAGGGAGGTTTTGTCTGAGGGAGAAATTTCAGATTCAGGGAAAATTTCTCAACAAGCAGAACCTGATATTGTAACTTTTAAATTTAAATTTCAACATCTCCACGCACTACTTAAGGAGGTATTATCTACTCTGGATGATTGTGACAATTTGGTCATTCCAGAGAAATTAGGTAAGATGGACAAGTTCCTAGAGGTTCCGGTGCCCCCCGATGTTTTTCCTATACCCAAGCGGGTGGCGGACATAGTAAATAAGGAGTGGGAAAGGCCCGGCATACCTTTTGTCCTCCCCCTATATTTAAGAAATTAGTTCCTATAGTCGACCCCAGAAAGGACTTATAGCATACAGTCCCCAAGGTCGAGGGGGCGGTTTCTACTCTAAACAAACGCACTTCTATTCCTATAGAAGATAGTTGTGCTTTCAAGATCCTAGGGATTAAAGGTTAGAGGGTTTGCTTAAAAAGATGTTTGTTCAGCAAGGTTACCTTCTACAACCAATTTCATGCATTGTTCCTGTCACTACAGCTGCGTGTTTCTGGTTCGAAGAACTAGAAAAGTCGCTCAATAAAGAATCTTCGTACGAGGAGGTTTTGGACAGAGTTCAAGCTCTTAAATTGGCTAACTCTTTTTTATTTTAGATGCCGCTTTGCAATTAGCTAGATTAGCGGCGAATAATTCAGGGTTTGCTATCGTGGCGCGCAGAGCGCTTTTGCTTAACATCCCTTTCAAGGGTAAAACACTGTTTGGCCCTGACTTGAAAGAGATTATTTCAGACATCACTGGGGGAAAGGGCCACGCCCTTCCTCTGGATAGGTCTTTTATGGCTAAAAAGAAGCCAAATTTTCGTCCCTTTCGCAGAAACGGACCAGCCTCAAATTCTACACCCTCTAAGCAAGAGGGTAATACTTCTCAAACCAAGCCAGCCTGGAGGCCGATGCAAGGCTGGAACAAGGGTAAGCAGGCCAAGTCACCTGCCACTGCTACCAAAACAGCATGAAGTGTTGGCCCCCGATCTGGGAAGGATCTGGTGGGGGGCAGACTTTCTCTCTTTGCTCAGGCTGGGGCAAGAGATGTTCAGGATCCTTGGGCGCTAGAAATAGTTTCTCAAGGTTATCTCCTGGAATTCAGGGAACTACCCCCAAGGGGAAGGTTCCACGGGTCTCAATTATCTTCGAACAGGCATTCTTACACTGTGTAGAAGACCTGTTAAGCATGGGAGTGATTCATCCTGTTCCATTAGGAGAACAAGGGATGGGTTTTTACTCCAACCTGTTCATAATTCCCAAAAAAGAGGGAATATTCAGACCTATTTTAGATCTCAAGATTCTAAACAAGTTTCTAAGGGTTTCATCATTCAAAATGGAAACCATTCGAACGATCCTTCCTACCATCCAGGAAGGTCAATTCATGACCACGGTGGACTTAAAGGATGCGTACCTACGTATTCCTATCCACAAGGAACATTTTCGGTTCCTAAGGTTTGCCTTTCTGGACAAGCATTACCTGTGGCACTTCCATTCGGATTAGCCACTGCTCCAAGGATTTTCACAAGGGTACTAGGGTCCCTTCTAGCGGTGCTAAGACCAAGGGGCATTGCAGTAGTACCTTACTTGGACGACATCCTGATTCAAGTGTCGTCTCTGTCAAAAGCAAGGGCTCATACGGACATTGTCCTAGCCTTTCTCAGATCTCACAGGTGGAAAGTGAACATAGAAAAAAGTTCTCTGTCCCCGTCAACAAGAGTTCCCTTCTTGGGAACAATAATAGTTTCCTTAGAAATGAAGGTTTTTCTGACAGAGGCCAGAAAATCAAAACTTCTAAGCTCTTGTCAGGTACTTCATTCTGTTCTTCTTCCTTCCATAGCGCAGTCCATGGAAGTAATAGGGTTGATGGTTGCGGCAATGGACATAGTTCCTTTTGCACGAATTCATCTAAGACCATTGCACCTGGGCATGCTCAGACAGTGGAATGGGGATTATACAGACTTGTCTCCGACGATACAAGTAGATCAAATAACCAGAGATTCACTCCGTTGGTGGCTGACCCTGGACAACCTGTCACAGGGAATGAGCTTCCGCAGACCAGAATAGGTCATTGTCACGACCAACGCCAGTCTGGTGGGCTGGGGCGCGGTCTGGGAACCCCTGAAAACTCAGGGTCTATGGTTTCGGGAAGACTCTCTTCTCCCGATAAACATAATGGAACTGAGAGCGATATTCAATGCTCTCAAGGCTTGGCCTCGACTAGCAAAGGCCAAATTCATAAGGTTTCAATCAGTCATCATGACGACTGTTACATATATCAACCATCAGGGGGTAACAAGGAGTTCCCTGGCGATGGAGGAGCATCCGGGGGAGTGGGAACTCCATCTGGAAATCTTTGCCCAAATAACTCAATTATGGGGCATTCCAGACTTGGTTCTGATGGCCTCTCGTCAGAACTTCATGGTCCCTTGTTACGGGTCCAAATCCAGGGATCCCAAGGCGACTCTATTGGATACAATAGTAGCACCTTGGATCTTCAACCTAGCTTATGTATTCCCACCGTTTCCTCTCATTCCCAGGCTGGTAGCCAGGATCAATCTGGAGAGGGCTTCGGTGACCTTGATAGTTCCTGTGTGGCCACGCAGGACTTGGTATGCAGACCTGGTGAATGTGTCATCGGCTCCACCATGGAAGCTACCTTTGAGACAGGACCTTATTATTCAGGGTCCATTCGAACATCCGAATCTGGTTTTCCTCCAACTGACTGCTTGGAGTTTGAACGCTTGATTTTATCAAAGCGTGGGTTTTCAGATTCTGTAATAGATACTCTTATTCAGGCTAGAAAGCCTGTAACTAGAAAAATTTACCATAATATATGGAAAAAATATATCTGTTGGTGTGAATCTAAAGGATTCCCATGGAACAAGATAAAAATTCCTAAGATTCTTTCCTTTCTACAAGAAGGTTTGGAGAAAGGATTTTCTGCGAGTTCTCTGAAGGGACAGATCTCTGCTTTATCTGTTTTACTTCACAAAAGGCTGGCAGCTGTGCCAGACGTTTAAGCGTTTGTTCAGGCTCTGGTTAGAATCAAGCCTGTTTACAGACCTTTGACTCTTCCCTGGAGTCTTAATCTAGTTCTTTCAGTTCTTCAAGGGGTTCCGTTTGAACCCTTACATTCCATAGATATTAAGTTATTATCTTGGAAAGTTTTGTTTTAGGTTGCAATTTCTTCCGCTAGAAGAGTTTCTGAGTTATCTGCTCTGCAGTGTTCTCCGCCCTATCTGGTCCATGCAGATAAGGTGGTTTTTATGTACTGAGCCTGGTTTTCTTCCGAAGGTTGTTTCCAACAAAAATATTAACCAGGAGATAGTTGTACCTTCTTTGTGTCCGAATCCAGTTTCATAGAAGGAACGTTTGGTACACAATTTGGACGTTGTCCGTGCTCTAAAATTCTATTTAGATGCTACAAAGGATTTCAGACAAACATCTTCCTTGTTTGTTGTTTATTCTGGTAAAAGGAGAGGTCAAAAAGCAACTTCTACCTCTCTCTCTTTTTGGCTTAAAAGCATCATCAGATTGGCTTATGAGACTGCCGGACGGCAGCCTCCTGAAAGAATCACAGCTCATTCCACTAGGGCTGTGGCTTCCACATGGGCCTTCAAGAACGAGGCTTCTGTTGATCAGATATGTAAGGCAGCGACTTGGTCTTCACTGCACACTTTTACCAAATTTTACAAATTTGATACTTTTGCTTCTTCTGAGGCTATTTTTGGGAGAAAGGTTTTGCAAACTGTGGTGCCTTCCATCTAGGTGACCTGATTTGCTCCCTCCCATCATCCGTGTCCTAAAGCTTTGGTATTGGTTCCCACAAGTAAGGATGACGCCGTGGACCGGACACACCTATGTTGGAGAAAACAGAATTTATGTTTACCTGATAAATTACTTTCTCCAACGGTGTGTCCGGTCCACGGCCCGCCCTGGTTTTTTAATCAGGTCTGATGATTTATTTTCTTTAACTACAGTCACCACGGTATCATATGATTTCTCCTATGCAAATATTCCTCCTTTACGTCGGTCGAATGACTGGGGAAGGCGGAGCCTAGGAGGGATCATGTGACCAGCTTTGCTGGGCTCTTTGCCATTTCCTGTTGGGGAAGAGAATATCCCACAAGTAAGGATGACGCCGTGGACCGGACACACCGTTGGAGAAAGTAATTTATCAGGTAAACATAAATTCTGTTATTTCTCTTTGTAAATACAATGTTATGTGCTTTTATGGGTATATGGAAAGTTTACTTTCAGATTAACACCAAATGAGCATACAATTAGCAAGAAATGTATTTGCCTCAGATAATGCAGACTTTGAAAATGACAGATGGAAGGCTGCTATTATTGTGAAGTGTAATCTTAATTCGTAGAGTAGCTTTGTGCGTATCTCAGGCATTCTTGAACTGCCTTCCAGTCTTTGGACCCCAATTATTAACTAGAAGGTTCCCAGGTACAAACATAATTGAAGCATGACAAATATATAAAGATCTTTCACTTTTTTTCTGCTTTTGATATCTGTAATGAAGGAAAATGGATGAACTGAAACATCAGTAGTTAATTATCACCAGATGTTAACCACAATCCCATGGGGCACATTTTAATGTTGAAAGAATTGATCTGCAGAAAATAAGTCCCTACGTGTACCTTGTCTCTTATCTTTCCCATCCTTCTCTATATCTGGAGGGGGATTAATATATAAGCTATACCTAAGTCACAATTTTGATTTGGGATTTATTTTCCCCTTATTCAAATTGATTCTCTATGAAGAACTGATTTTGCTACTTTTAAATCCTCTATAGATTTCACTTTACATTGAAGGCTGCTAGTCACAACCTACTACTCTGATACACATTGGGTTTTTTTAAATTTAAACTAGGGCTGCAACTAACGATTATTTTCATAATCGATTAATCGGCCGATTATTTTTTCGATTAATCGACTAATCGGATAAAAAAAGAATGAATAATTGTTTCCTATATTTTAAATAAAATCCACATACTGAGTGTTACAAATATAAACTTCAGACTAAAACCTTACATTAACACAACTGTTTGTCCAATTTTTAAGCAGCAGAGAACAGTTTTATAATTAAACAAAACAAAAACAAAACCTGTTTGAAAAGAGGTAGAACTAGAAAGAGACTATCACTGTTAATAACATTCTGTTATTCACTCTTTCAGAAACTTTGCATTGAAATGCAAAAATCTCAACATGTCCACATGCTTCTGTCTAAGGCTGGTTTTCTGTTTGCAGCTATGTTTTGAGGTGCTTGAGATGTATAAAAGTAGGGTTTTGCCAATTTCACCAAAGTGGGATATTTATCTTTGTTAGCTCTTCACCAATGCAAAGGGGTTTTCACCTTGGCAAGGGGCCTCTCAATAAAGTAACCCTTGAATTCATTCTTACATAAAAAATATCTTGAATATCTATATGCAATGGTAAATAACCAGCTATAATGTTAGGGGGAAATATCTAGTCCGCTCTAAAAATAACAGATATATACATATAGGTTGAATCTGGTACATATTATCACAATATATTAAAAATATAAAAAAAACAAATCAAACGCGCTAAGGACTGTATATCAATAACAGGACAAAGCCTTACACATTTATTTTTACAGTACATATAATCAGCAATAACAAGCAATATGCTAATAATTGTGCAAACAGATAATAGTGCACATCAATTTAAATAACTCCCACCAATCTAGGGGCTAGGTGTAAATAACAAGCTCGGTACTATATCATGAAAAGCATAGTCCCAAATCACCTGATTTAATATAAACAATCCAAATGATGACTATTATATCTGGGTTGCACATAAGCCAGGGGTAGTTGTAAACTTATACTGTCCTGAGAAAAGTGAAAAGTAGACGTCTGTAGACGTCCTTTAGGCTAAGGACATAACCATTAAACACAATATCATGTGCAGGAGTTTATTGGAGTGAAGCAGGTGGTGTTGTGCACAGACCAACTAATTGCAAACCGATTAATCGATTATGAGATTCGTTGACAACTATTTTCATAATCGATTATTATCGATTATGACGATTAGTTGTTGCAGCTCTAAAAGGGACATTATACACTAGCTTTTTCTTGCATACATGTTTTGTAGATGATCCATTTTTATATAGCATATCTGGGTGTGTTTTTTGTAACAATTTATAGTTTTGCTTATTTTTAAATAACATTGCTGATTTTCAGACTCCTAACCAAGCCGCAAAAGTTTAGATGTATACAGACTTCAGATTGCTTCTGTTTGTATAATGGGTCTTTTCATATGCAGGGGAGGGGGAGGTTCTGCTATCAACCCTTTTCAGTGTGTGTCCCAGGCTTATCTCATTAACAGTGTTAAATGTTTAAAAAGGTTTTACACAGGATTTTTATATCGGTATTTCTACTTATTATTATTTATTGTAGTGTCTATTACATGCAGTTAAATGAAAATTGGTGTATACTGCCCCTTTAAGGATATTTTTGTTATATTTGTCACCTGGCTAACACAGCATTAAAAGGACACCTTTTGTGTAAAATTGTGCTTGTCCCACACTCCCTAAAGAGTTAGAAAAGCAAATACTTTAATGCTGCAAATCAAATTGCTGGTTTAGGCACATTGAGCAGTTTGGCCAAAAAAAAAACTTACAGGTATTACTTTTTGACTGTTCTAGGAGCACGGGGCAAATCACAATTCTTACAGAAAAACAAGGTGTTAAACATCTCTTTTAGTAAATCCTTTTTATGTGAGCTAATTATTTTGCAGCAGTTTATTATTTCTGTACTTTGTGTCCATTATAGTATTAAAATTAAATTTTTAGAGCATGTAATTTATCACTATCGACCATGTGATGCTATGTATTTAAACTCAATGGGGTTAATCACTGAGTTAAAATCCTTCTTGGGATCCGCAGAGCACTGCTCATCACGATTGGAAACTACCGCTGATCTAGTCAGCAGCGCTAGTTCTACATCGGAGTCGTGCAACTAGATATTAAAGGTAAAATTGTTTTGCATGTTACTGGCGAGCAAGAGTTATAATTACTGCTCCATTGTGAAAAATAAACTTGGTGAGATCAAGAGTGTCATACTTCAAACCTTTCTATTGTATAAAATCAAATCATTTGGGGAAAAGTTGAAGATGACGGACATTAACTAGACACTGCAGATACTGCTACTGTTGTGGGACTAGCTAATCTTATAATATGGTGAGCAGTTAGGACTGGCAAATGTGTTTTTTTTTTTTTTAAATCAGATGCCAAATGTTCGCATTGAATACTTACTGAAATGTTTAATGTAACCATTATTTGAGCTGCTTAAACATCTAGTGTGCGTATTTGGTTACAGCTAGCTTGCAAATCCCAGTGTCAATTACACTAGAGTTGTGTAATGTTTAATGTATTAAATATAGTAAGTCACTGTATTGCAAGTGTATATACAGTATATGTTTGCTTTAAATGGACATGAAACCCAAGCAGTGTTCTGTAATGGGCACACCACACTGCGCATTTTACTGACCACCAAGATAAAATCTAATAACCCAATATTAAGCTAAAATTAGCTACTATATTGCTTTCAATGTATGTTGCACGTATTAACATTACATACATTTTTGTTAAATTATACAATTAGTATGTGCCTTGGATAGTTTAAATAAAGTATATGTATGTATGTGTATATATATATATATATATATATATATATATATATATATATATATGTATATGTATGTGTGTATGTATATATATATATATATATATATATATATATATATATGTGTGTATATATATATGTATGTGTATATATATATATATATATATATATATATTATAAAATATATAAATGTATATGTATAATATCATGTGTATATATGTATGTGTGCAATTTTTTTTTTTTTTTTTGCCAAGAGGTGGCATTTTCACTTCTTAGCCAATAACCATGCGGTAAATCCAGCTTGGCGCCCATGGGAGCCGGATTTACTGAACGGCTATTGGCTAAGATGTGAAAACGTCACCTCTTAATAAAACAATTTTTTAGTTGGTGCTGCTGTAGCAGCTGAGAACGGTGATCGCTTGAAACAAATAAAGGAGCTTTCTACACGAACTATCTTATACTTCATGAATGAAAGTCCCCTTTATTTGTTTCAATAGTCAATCCTAGCGTTTGTACAACGCTAGGATTGACTCACTTCTTTAAGTATACTTTATTTACTTTTTAAAAATGTTTCAAAACTTCACAATAACCGTTTTGGATGTTTGTGCACAAATTAACGCTTGTTGGCTCTAGATTTGTATGTGGAATAAATATAAACAATTTCAGAATTCTGATTGTGCAAGTCTAAACAACTTTCCAATTGACTTCCATTATCAAAATGTGCAGTGTCTTTCTGAGGCCCCAGCTCCTACTGAACTTGTGTAAGAATTCACTATATATATACATATATGCATTTTGTAATGTCTGATGACTGTCACATGATGAAGAGAGAAGGAAAATGGAATTAACTTTTGAAATTTATCAGTAAAAAAAAAAAAATCTACTACTCCATTAGAAATTAAGATTAAGTGCTTTTTCGTTCTCTTTTTATTATGCATTTGTTGATTATGCAGTTCTTCTGTAATTACTGGTCCTTTAAAGAAAAATAAACGTATCCCTTGTTGTCCTGATTACCTGGATTTTTAAAGCCTGCTGTATACATAGAAAATGCCTTCCAATCACAGTAGAGTTATTGACGTATTGGAAAAGCTCCTAAGTCCTTTAGGAAGCATGCAAAATTAGCAGAAAATGTTTGACTTCCAAATAAGGCCAACATGAGGTTAGTACAACTTGCTCCTTGTTTCAGGGCATAGCTTACACTACATCACTTCGGATAACTGGCTTAGGCTGGGATTTCTGAATAAAGCATCTGAGAGATTGATTTTACTTTCCTTCCATGAAGGCCAGGCCGAGGAAGCCTGACATCCCACCGCCTCAGTTTGTCATTTAAATGTGAGTGTCTGTTTCTATGCACTCACCTAGAAAGGAACCTTACAGTAAAGAAAACCATTTACAAACATATGTAAAGGGATATAAACCCAAATAGATAGAGCATGTATTTGTGTATGTACAGTATGTATGTATTTGTGTGTTTGTCTATGTACAGTATGTGTGTATTATGTTTGTGTGTGTATTTGTGTATGTACAGTATGTATTTGTGTGTTTGTCTATGTACAGTATGTATGTGTGTATGTATATATGTTTGTGTGTATATGTATTTGTGTATGTACAGTATGTTTGTGTGTGTATATGCGTTTGTGTATGTACAGTATGTTTGTGTGTGTGTATATGCATTTGTGTATGTACAGTATGTATGTATTTGTGTGTGTGTATGTGTGTATGTACAGTATGTATTTGTGTGTGTGTATAGGTTTGTGTGTGTATGTATTTGTGTGTGTTTGTATATGTACAGTATGTATGTATTTGTGTGTGTTTGTATATGTACAGTATATATGTATTTGTGTGTTTGTGTATGTACAGTATATGTGTATGTATAGGTTTGTGTATGTACAGTATGTATGTTTGTGTGTATATGTATTTGTGTATGTACAGTATGTATTTGTGTGTGTGTGTGTATTTGTGTGTGTATGTACAGTATGTGTTTGTGTGTATGTACAGTATGTATGTATTTGTGTATGTGTTTGTGTGTATGTATATATATATATATATATATATATATATATATATATATATATATATATAATTTGTGTATGCACAGTATGTATGTATTTGTGTGTATATGTATGTGTATGTACAGTATGTATGTATTTGTGTGTGTGTGTATATATATATATATATATTATTTCTTCTGTTATGTGTGATCAGTCCACGGGTCATCATTACTTCTGGGATATAACTCCTCCCCAACAGGAAATGCAAGAGGATTCACCCAGCAGAGCTGCATATAGCTCCTCCCCTCTACGTCAGTCCCAGTCATTCTCTTGCACCCAACGACTAGATAGGATGTGTGAGAGGACTATGGTGATTATACTTAGTTTTTATGACTTCAATCAAAAGTTTGTTATTTTAAAATAGCACCGGAGCGTGTTATTACTTCTCTGGCAGAGTTTGAGGAAGAATCTGACAGAGATTTTTTACTATGATTTTAACCGGAGTCGTTAAGATCATATTGCTGTTCTCGACCATCTGAGGGAGGTAAAGGCTTCAGATCAGGGG
This sequence comes from Bombina bombina, assembly GCF_027579735.1. Classification (NCBI taxonomy): domain Eukaryota; kingdom Metazoa; phylum Chordata; class Amphibia; order Anura; family Bombinatoridae; genus Bombina; species Bombina bombina. The sequence continues at coordinate 930,576,152 of NC_069500.1, read as the reverse complement.
ACAGCGGGCAGATGAATCTGCATTGAGGTATGTGGCAGTTTTTATTTTCTGAATGGAATTGATGAGAAAAGCCTGCCATACCGTTAAAATGACATGTATGTATACACTTCAGTATTCTGGGGATGGTATTTCACCGGAACTACTGTGTTAAGGTCACTAATCCTTTTAATAACTATTCTCATGTTAAACGTTTTTGCTGGAATGTAGAATCGTTTACATTGCTGAGGTACTGTGTGAATAAATGTTTGGGCATTATTTTCCACTTGGCAGTTTTTTGCTTTAATTGTGACAGTTTCGTTTCTCTTCACTGCTGTGTGGGAGAGGGAGGGGCCGTTTTTGGCGCTCTTTGCTACGCATCAAAAAATTCCAGTCAGCTACTTTTATATGTCCTGCATGATCCGGTTCATTTCTGACAGATCTCAGGGGTCTTCAAACTTCTTTGAAGGGAGGTAAATTCTCTCAGCAGAGCTGTGAGAATTCTTATAGTGACTGTGTATAAAAAAAAAAAAAAAAACGTTGTTTTGTTTTCTTATGTACAAATTTAATTAGTGTTGTTTTTTACTAATGGGAACAAACCTTTGCTAAAAGTTGTGTTGTTTTAAAATTTGATGCAATAACTGTTTTTCAGTTCATTATTTCAACTGTCATTTAATCGTTAGTACCTCTTTGAGGCACAGTACGTTTTTTGCTAAAAAAGATTATAACCAAGTTGTAAGTTTTTTGCTAGTGTGTTAAACATGTCTGACTCAGAGGAAGATATCTGTGTCATTTGTTCCAATGCCAAGGTGGAGCCCAATAGAAATTTATGTACTAACTGTATTGATGCTACTTTAAATAAAAGTCAATCTGTACAATGTGAACAAATTTCACCAAACAGCGAGGGGAGAGTTATGCCGACTAACTCGCCTCACGCGACAGTACCTGCATCTCCCGCCCGGGAGGTGCGTGATATTTTGGCGCCTAGTACATCTGGGCGGCCATTACAGATAACATTACAAGATATGGCTACTGTTATGACTGAAGTTTTGTCTAAATTACCTGAACTAAGAGGCAAGCGTGATCACTCTGGGGTGAGAACAGAGTGCGCTGACAATGCTAGGGCCATGTCTGATACTGCGTCACAGCTCGCAGAGCATGAGGACGGAGAGCTTCATTCTGTGGGTGACGGTTCTGATCCAAACAGATTGGACTCAGATATTTCAAATTTTAAATTTAAATTGGAGAACCTCCGTGTACTACTAGGGGAGGTCTTAGCAGCTCTCAACGATTGTAACACTGTTGCAATACCAGAGAAACTGTGTAGGTTGGATAAATACTTTGCGGTACCGGCGAGTACTGACGTTTTTCCTATACCTAAGAGACTAACTGAAATTGTTACTAAGGAGTGGGATAGACCCGGTGTGCCGTTCTCACCCCCTCCAATATTTAGAAAGATGTTTCCAATAGACGCCACCACTCGGGACTTATGGCAAACGGTCCCCAAGGTGGAGGGAGCAGTTTCTACTTTAGCTAAGCGTACCACTATCCCGGTGGAGGATAGCTGTGCTTTCTCAGATCCAATGGATAAAAAATTAGAGGGTTACCTTAAGAAAATGTTTGTTCAACAAGGTTTTATATTACAACCCCTTGCATGTATCGCGCCGATTACGGCTGCGGCAGCATTTTGGATTGAGTCGCTTGAAGAGAACCTTAGTTCCTCTACGCTAGACGACATTACGGACAGGCTTAGAGTCCTTAAACTAGCTAATTCTTTCATTTCGGAGGCCGTAGTACATTTAACCAAACTTACGGCTAAGAACTCAGGATTCGCCATACAGGCACGCAGGGCACTGTGGCTAAAATCCTGGTCAGCTGATGTTACTTCTAAGTCCAAATTACTTAATATACCTTTCAAGGGGCAGTCCTTATTCGGGCCCGGTTTGAAAGAAATTATCGCTGACATTACGGGAGGTAAGGGCCACGCCCTACCTCAAGACAAGGCCAAAGCTAAGGCTAGACAGTCTAATTTTCGTCCCTTTCGGAATTTCAAAACAGGAGCAGCATCAACCTCCACTGCACCAAAACAGGAAGGAGCTGTTGCTCGTTACAGGCAAGGCTGGAAGCCTAACCAGTCCTGGAACAAAAGCAAGCAGGCCAGGAAACCTGCTGCTGCCCCAAAGACAGCATGAACCGAGAGCCCCCGATCCGGGACCGGATCTAGTAGGGGGCAGACTCTCTCTCTTCGCCCAGGCCTGGGCAAGAGATGTTCAGGATCCCTGGGCACTAGAGATCATATCTCAGGGATACCTTCTAGACTTCAAATTATCTCCCCCAAGAGGGAGATTTCATCTGTCAAGGTTGTCAACAAACCAGATAAAGAAAGAAGCGTTTCTACGCTGCGTACAAGATCTGTTAACAATGGGAGTGATCCATCCGGTTCCGTGGTCGGAACAAGGACAAGGGTTCTACTCAAACCTGTTTGTGGTTCCCAAAAAAGAGGGAACTTTCAGGCCAATCTTAGATTTAAAGACTCTAAACAAATTACTAAGAGTTCCATCGTTCAAAATGGAAACTATTCGGACTATTTTACCCATGATCCAAGAGGGTCAGTACATGACCACAGTGGATTTAAAGGATGCTTACCTTCACATACCGATCCACAAAGATCATCACCGGTATCTAAGGTTTGCCTTCTTAGACAGGCACTACCAGTTTGTAGCTCTTCCATTCGGATTGGCTACGGCTCCAAGAATCTTCACAAAGGTTCTGGGTGCCCTTCTAGCGGTACTAAGACCGCGAGGGATTTCGGTAGCTCCGTACCTAGACGACATTCTAATACAAGCTTCAAGCTTTCAAACTGCCAAGTCTCATACAGAGTTAGTTCTGGCATTTCTAAGGTCGCATGGATGGAAAGTGAACGAAAAGAAGAGTTCTCTCTTTCCTCTCACAAGAGTTCCATTCTTGGGGACTCTTATAGATTCTGTAGAAATGAAGATTTACCTGACAGAAGACAGGTTAACAAAACTTCAAAATGCATGCCGCGTCCTTCATTCCATTCAACACCCGTCAGTAGCTCAATGCATGGAGGTGATCGGCTTAATGGTAGCGGCAATGGACATAGTACCTTTTGCACGCCTACACCTCAGACCGCTGCAACTATGCATGCTAAGTCAGTGGAATGGGGATTACTCAGATTTGTCCCCTACTCTGAATCTGAATCAAGAGACCAGAAATTCTCTTCTATGGTGGCTTCATCGGCCACACCTGTCCAGGGGAATGCCATTCAGCAGGCCAGACTGGACAATTGTAACAACAGACGCCAGCCTACTAGGTTGGGGCGCTGTCTGGAATTCTCTGAAGGCTCAGGGACTATGGAATCAGGAGGAGAGTCTCCTTCCAATAAACATTCTGGAATTGAGAGCAGTTCTCAATGCCCTTCTGGCTTGGCCCCAGTTAATAACTCGGGGGTTCATCAGGTTTCAGTCGGACAACATCACGACTGTAGCTTACATCAACCATCAGGGAGGGACAAGAAGCTCCCTAGCAATGATGGAAGTATCAAAGATAATTCGCTGGGCAGAGTCTCACTCTTGCCACCTGTCAGCAATCCACATCCCGGGAGTGGAGAACTGGGAGGCGGATTTCTTGAGTCGCCAGACTCTTCATCCGGGGGAGTGGGAACTTCATCCGGAGGTCTTTGCCCAAATACTTCGACGTTGGGGCAAACCAGAGATAGATCTCATGGCGTCTCGCCAGAACGCCAAACTTCCTCGCTACGGGTCCAGATCCAGGGATCCGGGAGCAGTTCTGATAGATGCTTTGACAGCACCTTGGAACTTCAGGATGGCTTATGTGTTTCCACCCTTCCCGCTGCTTCCTCGATTGATTGCCAAAATCAAACAGGAGAGAGCATCAGTAATTCTAATAGCACCTGCTTGGCCACGCAGGACTTGGTATGCAGATCTAGTGGACATGTCATCCTGTCCGCCTTGGTCTCTACCTCTGAGACAGGACCTTCTGATACAGGGTCCATTCAAACATCAAAATCTAACTTCTCTGAAGCTGACTGCTTGGAAATTGAACGCTTGATTTTATCAAAACGTGGTTTTTCTGAGTCGGTTATTGATACCCTGATTCAGGCTAGGAAGCCTGTTACCAGAAGGATTTACCATAAAATATGGCGGAAATACCTATACTGGTGCGAATCCAAAGGTTACTCCTGGAGTAAGGTTAGGATCGCTAGGATATTGTCTTTTCTACAAGAAGGTTTAGAAAAGGGTTTATCAGCTAGTTCATTAAAGGGACAGATTTCAGCTCTGTCCATCTTGTTACACAGACGTCTGTCAGAAAATCCAGACGTCCAGTCCTTTTGTCAGGCTTTAGCTAGGATCAAGCCTGTGTTTAAAGCTGTTGCTCCACCATGGAGTTTAAACTTAGTTCTTAACGTTTTACAGGGTGTTCCGTTTGAACCCCTTCATTCCATTGATATAAAAATGTTATCTTGGAAAGTTCTGTTTTTAATGGCTATTTCCTCGGCTCGAAGAGTCTCTGAGTTATCAGCCTTACATTGTGATTCCCCTTATCTGATTTTTCACTCAGACAAGGTAGTTCTGCGTACTAAACCTGGGTTCTTACCTAAGGTAGTCACTAACAGGAACATCAATCAAGAGATTGTTGTCCCATCCTTGTGTCCAAATCCTTCTTCAAAGAAGGAACGTCTTTTACACAATCTGGATGTAGTTCGTGCCCTCAAGTTCTACTTGCAGGCAACTAAAGATTTTCGCCAAACTTCTTCCTTGTTTGTCGTTTACTCTGGACAGAGGAGAGGTCAAAAAGCTTCTGCTACCTCTCTCTCTTTTTGGCTTCGTAGCATAATACGTTTAGCCTATGAGACTGCTGGACAGCAGCCTCCTGAAAGAATTACAGCTCACTCCACTAGAGCTGTGGCTTCCACTTGGGCCTTTAAGAATGAGGCCTCTGTTGAACAGATTTGCAAGGCTGCAACTTGGTCTTCGCTTCATACTTTTTCCAAATTTTACAAATTTGACACTTTTGCTTCTTCGGAGGCTATTTTTGGGAGAAAGGTTCTTCAGGCAGTGGTTCCTTCTGTATAATGAGCCTGCCTATCCCTCCCGTCATCCGTGTACTTTTGCTTTGGTATTGGTATCCCAGAAGTAATGATGACCCGTGTACTGATCACACATAACAGAAGAAAACATAATTTATGCTTACCTTATAAATTCCTTTCTTCTGTTGTGTGATCAGTCCACGGCCCGCCCTGTTTTAAGGCAGGTAAATATCTTTTAAATTATACTCCAGTCACCACTTCACCCTTGGTTACTCCTTTCTCGTTGTTTCTTGGTCGAATGACTGGGACTGACGTAGAGGGGAGGAGCTATATGCAGCTCTGCTGGGTGAATCCTCTTGCATTTCCTGTTGGGGAGGAGTTATATCCCAGAAGTAATGATGACCCGTGGACTGATCACACAACAGAAGAAAGGAATTTATCAGGTAAGCATAAATTATGTTTTTTTTTATGTATGTACAGTGTGTATGTATTTGTATGTACAGTATGTGTGTGTGTATATATATATATATATATATATATATATATATTTATATATATATATATATTTGTGTATGTACAGTATATATGTGTGTGTATAT
>NC_069500.1:930483006-930563006 GCF_027579735.1 Bombina bombina | reverse complement strand
CAAGAAGGGAATTTTACCCAATCTAAGTCAGTATGGAGACCTAATCAGAACTGGAATAAGGGTAAACAATCCAAAAAGCCCGCTCCTGCTCCTAAGACAGCATGAAGGGGCGGCCACCGATACGGGACTGGATATAGTAGGGGGCAGACTCTTTCTTTGCTCAGGCTTGGGCAAGAGATGTTCAGGATCCCTGGGCACTAGAAATAGTGACTCACGGTTATCAATTGGAATTCAAGGATTTTCTTCCAAAAGGGAGATTTCATCTTTCAAAGTTATCTGCAAAGTTATTTGCAAACCAGATAAAGAGAGGCGTTCTTACATTGTGTAAAAGACCTTTCTACTATCGGAGTAATTTGTCCAGTTCCAAAATTGGGACAGGGGTTTTACTCAAACCTATTTGTGGTTCCCAAAAAAGAGGGAACATTCAGACCCATTTTAGATCTCAAGTGTCTAAGAGTTCCATCATTCAAGATGGAGACTATAAGAACAATTTTACCAGTGATCCAGGAGGGTCAATATGACTACCGTGGATCCAATCCACAAGGATCATCATCGGTTTCTAAGATTTGCTTTCTTGGACAAACATTATCAGTTCGTGGCTCTTCCTTTCGGGTTGGCCACGGCACCCAGAATCTTCACAAAGGTTCTAGGGTCTCTCTTGGCGGTTCTCAGACCGCGAAGAATAGCGGTGGCGCCTTATCTGGATGATATTCTGATTCAGGCGTCAACATTTCATCTGACAAAGTCTCACATGGACACAGAACTCACAGTTGGAAGGTGAACATAGAGAAGAGTTCACTTGTCCCACAGACAAGGGTTCCTTTCTTGGGAACTCTGATAGAAACGGTAGCCATGAAAATATTTCTGACGGAGGGCAGAAAAACAAAGATTCTAAATACTTGCCGAGCACTTCAGTCCATTCCTCGGCCATCAGTGTATGGAAGTAATTGGATTAATGGTAGCGGCAATGGACATCGTTCCGTTTGCTCGCTTTCATCTCAGACCACTGCAACTGTGCATGGTCAGACAGTGGAATGGGGATTATGCGGATTTATCTCCTCCGATAAATCTGGATCAAGAGACCAGAAACTCTTCTTTGGTGGTTGTCGCCGGATCATCTGTCCTAAGGGACTTTTTTCCGCAGACCCTCGTGGGTGATAGTGACAACAGATGCCAGCCTTCTGGGCTGGGGCGCAGTTTGGAACTCCCTGAAGGCTCAGGGTGTTTGGACTCTAGTGGAGTCTCTTCTTCCAATCAATATTCTGGAACTGAGAGCAATATTCAATGCGCTCCAGGCGTGGCCTCAGTTGGCTTCGGCCAAATTCATCAGATTCCAGTCGGACAACATCACGACACTGGCATATGTCAATCATCGGGGGGAGTTCCTTAGCGATGATAGAGGTATCCGAGATAATCAGTTGGGCGGAGGCCCACTCTTGTCATCTGTCAGCGATTTACATCCCAAGAGTAGAGAACTGGGAAGCAGATTTTCTAAGTCGACAGACTTTTCATCCGGGGGAGTGGGAACTTCACCCGGAGGTATTTGCCCCATTGATTCTCAGATGGGGCAGACCGGAATTGGATTTGATGGCATCCCGACAGAATGCCAAGCTTTCAAGATACGGTTCCCGGTCAAGGGATCCTCAGGCTGAACTGATAGATGCCTTGGTTGTTCAGCCGAGCTTATGTGTTTCCGCCGTTTTGTCTCCTCCCACGCGTGATTACTCGAATCAAACAGGAGAGAGCTTCAGTGATCCTGATAGCGCCTGCGTGGCCACGCAGGACTTGATATGCAGATCTAGTGGACATGTCATCTCTGCCTCTGTGGAAACTTCCATTGAGACAGGACCTTCTTATTCAAGGTCCTTTCCAACATCCAAATCTAATTTCTCTGCAGCTGACTGTGTGGTGATTGAATGCTTGATTTTATCAAAGCGAGGATTCTCTGATTCAGTTATCAATACTTTGATACAGGCTGGAAAGCCTGTCACTAGAAAAATCTATCATAAGATATGGCGTAAATATCTTTATTGGTGTGAATCCAAGGGTTACTCATGGAGTAAAGTTAGGATTCTGTCTTTTCTCCAAGAAGGATTGGAAAAAGGGTTATCAGCAAGTTCCTTAAAGGGACAAATTTCAGCTTTGTCAATTCTGTTTCACAAACGTTTGGCAAATGTACCAGATATTCAGCCTTTTTGTCAAGCTTTATCTAGAATTAAGCCTGTATTTAGACTTATTACTCCTCCCTGGAGTTTGAATTTAGTTCTTAGAGTTCTGCAAGGGGTTCTGTTTAAACCTATGCATTCCATTGATATTAAACTGTTATCTTGGAAAGTTCTGCTTTTGGTTGCTATTTCTTCTGCTCGAAGAGTTTCTGAGCTTTCAGCGTTAGTGTGATTCACCTTATCTCATATTTTTAAACCTATGCATTCCATTGATATTAAACTGTTATCTTGGAAAGTTCTGCTTTTGGTTGCTATTTCTTCTGCTCGAAGAGATTCTGAGCTTTCAGCGTTAGTGTGATTCACCTTATCTCATATTTCATTCTGATATGGTGGTTTTACGTACCAAACCTGGTTTTCTTCCTAAGCTTATTTCAAATAAGAATATTAATCAGGAAATTGTTGTTCCTTCCTTGTGTCCTAATCCTTCTAAGAAGGAGCGTCTGTTACATAACTTGGACTTGGTCCGTGCCTTAAAGTTTTACTTACAGGCAACTAAGGATTTCCGTCAATCATCTTCATTATTTATTCTGGAAAGCGTAGGGGTCAGAAAGCTTTGGCTACCTCTTTCTTTTTGGCGGAGAAGTATCATCCGCCTGGCATATGAGACTGCTGGACAGCAGCCTCCTGAAAGAATTACAGCTCATTCTACTAGGGCTGTGGCTTCCACATGGTCTTTTAAAAATGATGCATCTGTTGAACAGATTTGTAAGGCTGCGACTTGTTCGTCCCTTCACACTTTTTCCAAATTTTCCAAATTTGACTTCTTTTGCTTCTTCTGAGGCTATCTTTGGGAGAGAGGTTCTTCAAGCAGTGGTGCCTTCCGTTTAGGTTCCTGTCTTGTCCTTCCCTTTCATCCGTGTCCTATTGCTTCGGTATTGGTTTCCCACAAGTAAGGATGAAATCCGTGGACTCGTCATATGTTTGTAAAAGAAAACTAAATGTATGCTTACCTGATAAATTACTTTCTTTTATATGACGAGTCCACGGCCCACCCTGTTCTTTTTAAGACAGTTTTTCTTAATATTTTTTGTAAACTTCAGTCACCTCTGCACCTTTTAGCCTTTCCTTTTCTCTTCCTATAACCTTCGGCCGAATGACTGGAGGTGGAGGGGAAGGGAGGGGCTATATATGCAGCTCTGCTGTAGTGCTCTTTGCCACTTCCTGTTAGCAGGAGGTTAATATCCCACAAGTAAGGATGAAATCCGTGGACTCGTCATATCGTAAAAGAAAGTAATTTATCAGGTAAGCATAAATTTAGTTTTTTCAAGTTTGATGGCAGAAGACCAGTGAGTGCTTTGAATCATTTGCTATTGTATACTCCCTGAGAGCACCCTGGCAGTTGATGATAGGTGGTGAGAGTGCATGTACCCAGAACTGTTTGTATATCTATATATCGATATATCATATTTAAATGTATAGATAACAGATGAGGGCACTCACTGGTCTTAGAGAATAGTAATAGTAGCTTTTATTTATGTGATGTTTCGGGACAGCTCCCCTTCGTCAGACCAACAATGAAATGTGACATGCAAACATTTATACCCTTTAAGACCCTCCCCCAGGGAAATTGCGCCAAAATGGTTGTCAAGGCAACCATCTTTATTTACACCAAAGTATATACAAATACAGAAACAAGTGAACTAATACCAAATACATTATACATAATCACAAAGTGAAGACACAAAACAATCGTGTGTACATACAGGATGGAGAGTACAAATGTGAGACAAATAAGCTGCAAGCACAGAATATAATACATTCTATATGGCAACTGTTTTTAAAGGGCCATTATACACTCATTTTTTCTTTGCATAAATATTTTGTAGATGATCTATTTATAAAGCCCATAAAGTTTTTTTTTTTTTTTTTTTAAATGTATAATTTTGCTTATTTTTAAATAACATTGCTCTGATTTTCAGACTCCTAACCAAGCCCCAACGTTTTATTTGAATACCGTCGGCTACCTTCTCCAACTTGCTCCTGTTTGTGTAAAGGGTATTTTCATATGCAAAAGGGGGAGGGGGGGGAGTGCCTTATTTCCCACTTGCAGTGGGCTTTCCAACTGCCTTTTCAACAGAGCTAAACTGAAAGCTTCCAAGTACGTTTTTAAACCGTTTTATACTGGATTTTTCTATCAGTATCTGTGCATCTTATTCTTTATAATAGTGTCTATTACATGCAGTTATATGAAAATGAGTGTATACTGTCCCTTTAAAGGCCCACTGGAGTGTTAGATCGCTAAATCCCAAAAAGAATCAAGTGGCAAATAGTAATGTGCAAAACATAGAGAATGGTATGCTTAAATGCATGCGATAATTATTATGAATAATCTGGTGGCCTTATTGAGGTAATAATGTCTAATAATCGCTAGTCAGCACAGCATGGAATTTATATACAGTTGTGCTCATAAGTTTACATACCCTAGCAGAATTTGATTTCTTGGCCATTTTTCAGAGAATATGAATGATGACACAAAAACTTTTCTTTCACTCATGGTTAGTGTTTGGCTAAAGCCATTTATTATCAATCAACTATGTTTACTCTTTTTAAATCATAATGACAACAGAAACTACCCAAATGACCCTGATCAAAAGTTTACATACCCTGGTGATTTTGGCCTGATAACATGCACACAAGTTGGTTCAAAGTGGTTTAACTGACTATTAAAGTTAACCATCCTCACCTGTGATCTGTTTGCTTTTAATTGGTGTGTGTGTATAAAAGGTCAATGGGTTTCTAGACTCCTGACAGACCCTTGCATCTTTCATCCAGTGCTGCACTGACGTTTTTGGATTCTGAGTCATAGGGAAAGCAAACGAATTGTCAAAGGATCTGTGGGAAAAGTTAGTTGAACTGTATAAAAAAGGAAAGGGATCTATAAAGATATCAAAGGAATTGAGAATGCAAATCAGCAGTGTTCAAACTTTAATCAAGAAGTGGAAAATGAGGGGTTCTGTTTGATAACATACTGCATTCATCTTGCCATCAATTCTGACCAAATTTCCTGTGCCTTTGTAGCTCACACATCCCCAAAACATCAGCGATCCACCTCCGTGTTTCACTGTAGGAATAATGTACCTTTGATCATTCTTAATATCTAACCAATCCCTGAGAAATTCAGTATTCCATTTTTGCGAAAATATATAATGCCGTAACTGAAAGTAGGCAAATAAACTCGAACGATGTAGATTAAACCTTTGAAATAATAATTCTGAAGATAACTGATTATCATCAAATAACTGGTGGACATAGATCAGTCCTGCTTCAGCCCATAATCTAAACACTCTCTGATTAATACCCGGGATAAATTCCGGGTTACCTATTATTGGAAGAAATTCCGAAAAAGATGGCAACATTTTTAATATTTGACAAATTTTATGCCAAGCTATGACATTTTTAAAGGAAATTAATTTACTAAGATTTAAGGGTAACTTTTGTACCAGGCAATGCAGAATAGCTTTCAAAGAGAAAGGGGAAATCAAAAATGATTCTAGCTCTACAGACACAAACTTATTTACCCCTGTAATCCAGTCGAGGGCCAATTTGGCTAAACAAGACCAATTATAGAGCCTAAAATCTGGTAAAGCAAGCCCTGCCCTAGCACAGTTTTGCATCAGTCTACTGAGACTAATCCTGGGTTTCTTATTACCCCATATAAATTTAGATAGCCAAGATTGTACATTACAGATATCTTTATTGGTCATTAATAACGGCAGGTTTTGGAGAAAATATAGAACTCTTGGAAAAATAATAGTTTTAATCAAATTAATTCTCGCGGCCAATGAGATAGGGAGCGAGGACCAATTTTCAAGATCATTTTTAATTTTTTGTAATATCGGGGGGAAATTTAATTTATACTAATTTGTTGGGTTTCTATGAAAATTAATACCTAGATACCGGAAGGACTCGACCACTTTAAAAGGGTGGTCTCCCCAATTAGGTCCTTTCTTATATAGCCAAAGAAGTTCACTCTTATCAAAATTAATTTTATATCCTGAAAACGAGGAAAAGATTTTAAACAGTTGTAACAGTATGGGGATAGAATATTGCGCGTTATCCAGGAATATTAACAAATCTTCAGCATATCTTCAGCATTTATTGAGAGTATTTAACCTCCAGGATCCCAATTGAATCCCTGATAGCCTATCCCACAAAAATGGCTCCAATGCCAAATTAAAAAGCAATGGGGAAAGGGGACATCCTTGTCTTGTCCCTCTTTTAAGTGATATATATGGGGAAGAATGGCAATTGATGCAGAGAAACGAAATCGGGTTTTTATATAAATTTCTAACAAAAAATCCAAAAACTGATTCTTGAATCCAAACCGCTCCAGTGCTATGAATAAATACTTCCAGTTCACTGCATCAAAGGCCTGCTCAGCATCTACTGTCAGAATAGCTGCTTCAGAAATCTTTTTAAATTGTTCATTCTTAGGATCTAAATTCCATGCATAATCCAAGAATGTAGTGACTTGACGTATATTCCTGCCCTTCATAAATCCAGTTTGATCTGGATGAATGATCCCATCTAATAATTTGGCCAGTCTATTAGAGATAATAGCAGTTAGCAACTTATAATCAGCATTAAGTACTGATATAGGCCTATAAGACCCTGGATCTTCCGGATCCTTACCTTTCTTCAAAATCAAAGATATACGTGCAGCAGAGAAATAATTAGACATTAAATTACTAGAAGAAAAATAGTAATTAAACAAATTCACCAAAGATAATTTTACTTCTTCCTTCAGAATTTTATAAAACTCTATCGGGATAGCATCTGGTCCTGGAGATTTTATTAAGATTAGCTGACTGTATAGCCTAATGTACCTTTCATCATAGGCCTTGTTGACTCCTCTCCAAATGTAGCGTATATGGTTGTGACTAAAAAGCTAAATATTTGTCTCATCACTCCAAATGACTTTGTGCCAGAAGGTTTGAGGCTTGTCTCTGTGCTGTTTGGCGTTTTGTAAGCGGGGATACATTGTGGCATTTACGTATTAATGGTTCTCTTCTGGCGATACAACCATGCAGCCCATCTTTCTTCAAGTGCCTCCTTATTGTGCATCTTGAAACAGCCACACCACATGTTTTCAGAGAGTCCTGTATTTCACCTGAAGTTATTTGTGGGTTTGTCTTTGCATCCTGAACAATTTTCCTGGCAGTTGTGGCTGAAATTTTAGTTGGTCTACCTGACCGTGGTTTGGTTTCAACAGAACCCCTCTTTTTCCACTTCTTGATTAGAGTTTGAACACTGCTGATTTGCATTCTCAATTCCTTGGATAGCTTTGTATATCCCTTTCCTGTTTTATACAGTTCAACTACCTTTTCCCGTGGATCCTTTGACAATTCTTTTGCTTTGCCCATTACTCAGAATCCAGAAACGTCAGTGCAGCACTGGATGAAAGATTCAAGGGTCTGTTAGGAGTCCAGAAACTCATTGACCTTTTATACACACACACTAATTACAAGCAAACAGATCACAGGTGAGGATGTATACCTTTTAATTTCCATTCAAACCCCTTTGTGTCAACTTGTGTGCATGTTATCAGGCCAAAATCACCAGGGTATGTAATATTTTGATCAGGGTCATTTTGTGTAGTTTCTTTTGTCATTATGATTTAAAAAGAGTAAACACAGTTGATTGATAATAAATGGCTTCAGCGAAACACTACCATGAGAGAAAAAAGTTTTTGTGTTATCATACATAGTCTCTGAAAAAATGGCCAAGAAATCATAAATTCTGCCAGGGTATGTAAACTTATGAGCACAACTGTGTGTGTGTATGTATATGTATATATATATATATATATATATATATATATATATATATATATATATATATATATATATATATATATATATATATATATATATATATATATATATGTGTGTTAATATGAGTAAATTACATTCTCTAGCTGAATAATGAGGTGTTTTGTTTTTTTAATTTTGGCTAGACTATTCCTTTGTCTTTTTTTTTTTTTTCTTACCATAGTTCATAAAATTGATTTATTATAAAGAAGCTTTTTTTTGTTCCTTTCAGACCTTCTCCAATGATGTCCATTGTGTTGAAGAAATACTTAAGGTTTGTTTTTTTCCTTTTCTATTACTTACATGTTACAAACATTATCATCTTTTACATTTTATTGTTGTGCCGGGCTACCTAACTGCATTGTCGGTTCTAGACAAATTTTACTGGGGGCGGCAAGGTGGGGCCAGTTTTTAATCAGAGGGGCAAATCAAAAAACGGAAACAAACTACTAGAAGAAGAAAAACAACGTAGAGGCATATGTCTCATTTTACAAGTAACCATCCCTCCCTACTTAACACGGGCAGATACTGTTGATTACTTTACTCAATGTATTTATTGAAGTGCAGTTTAAAATACTAGACATTTAACTGTCAATTATTTCTGTGAAGATTTTACTGGGCAACTGACAACCCTAGCGTCTTGAGCCTTCCGAACATAGGAACTACATGGAGGCAAGCGCCTCAAATCAGTCTTTAAAATGTTTTATGGGCATAAAAAAAAAAATTGTCTGGGCATACTCACCCATGCAGCTTTCAGAATATTTTTCTATGGGCATACAAGAGAGACCTGGAGGTAATTACGTTATACTAATCCTCTTCAGGCTTCACAATAGTGGTATAAGGGTATAAAGGAATAACCTGTTTGAAATCATATTATAAAATCCCACTATTTACATAGTATATGGTATACAGGAATAAACTGAGAGCAGATAACATAAACCTAAACCATTATTAATATTTTCTAGTAATGTATAACCAGCATGGGGACAGTCACCCCCTAGTTCAATATCTAGCCCACAAAAAAAATCTAACAAAACTGAAAACATTAATTGGAATGGTCCAAACTAAAAACTTCTTGGGGAGAATAAAAATGAAAGCTAAAAAAACATAATAAATGCATTGGATATATTTAAAATTAGTGAACTTTATTTCATTGCTGTTTGGTTTCATCTGCAGTAGGTAGAAGCAATGATCAGTCTGGCTTATAACTTTGCTGCAGACAATTATACACAGAATGTTATTCAAAGGGTGACTGTATAATGCTCATATATTCATAATATTTTCTTATGCAGCTTATTTGATTTGAAGTAATATATTCCATATAAGACATACAAATACACACAGATATACCATCCATAAACGCTAACTCACCCGGGTCACCCCTGTTTTACTGATACTCCCCTCACAGTGCGGGTCTTCTCGCTGATGTGACGTCCGACAGTCTCACAGCACACATAGATCAAGAAGCAAGCTGTGCCTGCTGTCTGCTAGACTAGTAGTCTGGACTCAGTCCTGCTCCAGCTGAGTAGCAGGCTAAAAGGGGTGCTGGTTGTGGGTGGAAGTGGAACAGTGGAACATGGGCTGGGTATGTTGTGTACAGCCGAATACGGCCTGGTCCGGACATTAAAAAAAAAAGTTGAAACACACTATGAATCCTGTTTAGAGCTATGTCTGTTTTTTAATAGATATTACCAGGCAGCTCAGGGGGCAGGGGCATCTTTACAGTGGCACTGACCCCTGTAGGCCCCCGTGTAGAACTGCCACTGCCTAAATGGTTCTTGTATATTCCTACCACACTTCATCTAAAATAATGAAAATATAGTACTAAACGTATAGTGGTAGATTAGAGCTGTCCATTAAATGCACATAAATGAGAAATACCAAAATGTTCTAATGATGTTGAACATTTTTTTTTGTATTGCTCTATTTCTGGCCTGTAACCACTGAGTTAATCATTTGGTTGCATATGTGTGTGTATCTGCCAATCATAGGCCATGTTCTGCTCCGAACCAGCAGTGTATGACTGGCCTGGATGTGAAGTTCCTTGCCCCCCCCCCAACATTAGGTTGGCTAAGCTTAACATAATATCTTCGGTAATTTAAAAAATGAGTTGGGTACCATTTTGTCTTGAGTGCATTGCTGTTTTGATCTATTTGTATCCCTCTTAAGGTGTTATGGACAAACCTAGTCTTGAAAACACTGCATAAATATCTAAACTATTTCCAGTTTAATTTCTATTGTATGGTTATATATGTAAAGTTATTTTTTTTTTTAATACAATTACATATTCCCAAATCTGGAATTCCAAAATCCAAACTTATTCTAAAATCCAAACTTTTTCAATAATAGTAATTTTTGATAATGTTAATATATATATATGTGTGTGTGTGTGTATATTTGTATATATGTGTGTATATATATATATATATATATATATATATATATATATATATATATATATATGTATATATACCCTGCCTTTAAGTCACGAAAATACTACAAAATTATATAAAACTACCTTTAAGTTACTTGAATAATATGTCATTTAGGCAATATTTCAATTTAATAATACAGAATATATTGTTGTTTATACTTGGTTTTATCCCCTCTCCCAACTATCCCATTTTTTAGATACAGGTATTCCAAAATCCACACTTTTCTAAAACAAACTTTTTAGAGACCCAAGCAGTTTAGATAAAGGGGTTTCTACCATATGTGTTTAAACACTTGTTCTTTGTTTTTTATCAGGAGATGACCCATTCATGGCCACCGCCATTAACCGCTATCCATACACCCAGCACTACGGAATCTTCCAAATTCCATTTTCCCACCAAGGTTGGTATTCTGGATATATGTTCAAATATAATCTGCCCTAGTTTGACTCCCTTATATACTTGCTTAGGAACATATTTTTTTATATATATTAAATATTAACTTTAAATTTGTGTCGTTTTCGAACATTATTCACACAAGCAAACTGTAATAGTGAAAAAGAAGCTAATTTCAGCTATTACTGTATTGACTCAAAGCAATTACGAGAATTCTAGAATTGTTTGTATTGCCCGTGTCAACAAAAGACCACTATGGACTTGTGTGCACTGTGGGTTGCTTGTGTAGAGTGTACATCGTTGTACTAACGCAATACTTTTTTTTTTCTCCCTTCCCCTCTTTCCTCCTTCACCGTAGGAAAGTCAGCACGTTCCATCTGTCAAAGTGAACCAGAGTGAGTGATTAAACATAGTTGTGTAAGAAACCCTGGGGGGTGATATAGAAAAGTATACAGTTCCCTAAATAGTACACTAATAAGTAATGTGTGTATGTGTCCATATATTAACATGTGTGTTTGTGTGTAGATAGAACTTACAGAGCCTACAGAGTTATAATGTTAATAACTCAACTTTGTGCTTTTCGAACATTCGTATAGATTCCTATATAAGATTTGTGATTTGTTTCCAAACAGGAGAGGACAAAGTTTGGAAAGTTTGCAAAGATTGTCGAAGGTCTATATATTGATAGTTTGTGAATCAGGCATCCATTGCTAACAAAAGCTTAGAAATGTTAAGTGATGGGAGTTAATAATAGGGGATCCTCGATTTTGGTCTATCTGTGCATTATATAAGCGTTTTCTATAGGGATAATTTGTCAAGATTGCAGGCGAACAAGGTTTCAAGTAGAGAACCTGTACACCCGCAATTTCCACTTATGAAGCCGCTATTTGGCAAAATGTAACATTGTTACATTGTTGCAAAATGTAACATTGCTCAAGAGCTCTCTTGTGCAAAATGCCACTTCCCCACACTTGTGTTTGGTTGGGTGAGAGCAGGGCAGTATAATCTTCCAGAACAATTGAGTATCAGAGTTCATTATCTCACAGAATCTGAAGTGGCAGAGGTACAAAAGAAGCAGTTTCTGCATTTTAAATTTGCAATTAAAGGTTCACTTATGCAAGCTTGCACCACAAAGCCATAAAAACTGCAGCTCTTACATGTTACCTTATAAGGGTTTACAGACGGGCCTCGCTGTCTGCATCATATGATTCTAGAATTTACCCCTTGTTTGTTGCACTTGCTGCTTTAAATTCAGTCGTGTTGTGGCCAAAATAATCCTATGTCACTTGGCATTTGTGTATTCTACATACAGGAAAGTACAACTGTCTTCTATGTGACATGGATTACCTCCTTTTGTTGCTTCATTTTTTTAAATATAAATTCTCTGTCCCTTTAGTTGAGAATTTACAAAAAAACATTCATTGGGAAAAGCCAGATCAAAAGATCGCACTCATTTCTTTATCTGTGCATTACATTATGGTTAAAGGGAAATTTTAACCCAAACTTTTTCTTTTATGATTCAGACAGAGCACTCAATTTTAAACAGCTTTACCATTTACTTATATGATCATATTTCCTTTACTCTCTTGGTATCCTTTATTGAAGGAGCAGAAATGCGCTACTGGTAGCTAGCTGAGCAATCAATCGGCAGCTAGCTCCCAGTAGTGCCTTGCTGCTCCTGAGCCTACCTAGGTATGCTATTTAATTTGCTTTGTTCTCTTGGTATTTTTTTTATTATTAGATAATTTAAGTAAATTGGAATTTTTAAAAAAAAAAAATTCTTGTAACTTGCGTGTTCCATCTGAATCATGAAAGTTTTATTTTTGACCTTTTTTAAGTAAATTTGAGAGTAAAAATAACATGATAAAAACCTTTGTACAATCCCTTTTACTGGTAAACATATTGATGTGTTGTCTTCTAAAGAGTAATATGTTAATATTAAAGCATTAAATTTCAAATCCAAACTTTTTGAAAGTTCCGCTTTTTCAATGTTCGCAGTTTACCTGATATGTCATGCGTCTATTGTCTCCCGGCCTGGTGTGTGTGAAAGGCAGTGTTTTATAGTTGTTCAGCTGAAGTCAAGCCGAAGTCAGCATTTATTTTCTGCTCAATTTAATTTATTCAGTTGAATAAATCCTATAAATAAATAAATGCAAATTTATGAAAAAGCAGATGACTTATACTGTTAAAACAAAGAGTCTCTTTATGCACAGTTTTTTTTTTATATGTTATGTAGCACATAGTATTTCATAGCCACCTCTGTCATGAGGGACTTCTTGTATTAAAACTAAAATATGGCTGTGTTTGTTTATTTACAGAGCAGTATGACAACTCTTCAAAGGCCTTGCCAAGTCCACAGCAGGGAACCTCGTAAGTAGCTCAGTTGTCTTTATTACAAAACAATTACTGAAATTAAATGTACCGAGTACAACCAGTCGGCAACCAAATTCCCTAAAGTGGTGGCTGTATTGCACTATGGTTTAAAAAAAGATTTTGATTGAGTAGCAGAGATTCTGATGAGCAAAGGTGACAGTCTGTTCAGCGAAGTTCTATCAGTTTTTTTTTTTTTTAGATTTGTAAAGTCAGGTAATTGCGGAGCATTGTAGTCAATGATTGTCTCAGACCGAGGTAAAACGCGTCAGACAATTCTAAGCATGTTTACTGTAGTGCTTGATTCTTTATCCTGTTTGTTTTAAAGAGAACCCTGGAATCTTGTAATATTTTGAATATGATTTTTTGGTATAAATATTACAAAATAAACCACTTCTTTTGGCATATAAACCACTTCTTTTGGCATATAAATAAGAGGGTGTATTTCACATCATGCAATTAAAAGAAGGTCATTAAGGCTGGACTTGTCGAAGTGCTACCCCCTTACTTTTTATAGTCACCAGCTATTGGAAAACTTGGACAGAATACAGCATTTATTCAAAATCGAGCAAGACTTTACCATATTTTAGCAAAATCTGCTAAAAAAAAACAACATTCAAAATTAAGTGGTCCAGGCTGATATGCACTGTTTGTGACCCAATGCATGAAGTGTTGCTGCAAAATATATATGCTTGCCATATTTCAGGTTGAGGCACAAAACCAATAAAATACATCTATTTTACCCCCAAGTGCTGCAGCACTCGCTTAAAGGGACAGTCAAAAAAATAAAATTACATGACCTATTTAAATCATGAGTTTTAACAACTTTCCAATTTATTTTTATCACCAATTTGGCTTTGTTCTCTTAGTATTCTTAGTTGAAAGCTAAACCTAGGAGGTTCATATACTAATTTCTTAGACCTTGAAGGCCGCCTCTAATCTGAAATCATTTTGACAGTTTTTTTCACCACTAGAGGGCGTTAGTTTGTGTTTCATATAGATAACATTGAGCTCATGCACGTGAAGCTCCTAGGAGTGAGCACTGATTGGCTAAAATGCAAGTCTTTCAAAAGATCTGAAATAAGGGGCAGTCTGCAGAGGCTTAGATACAAGATAATTACAGAGGTAAAGTGTGTATTATAACTGTGTTGGTTATGCAAAACTGGGGAATGGGTAATAAAGGGATTATCTACCTTTTTAAACAACAACAATTCTGGTGTTGACTTTCCCTTTAACAAGATCATAAGCTTTTTTTTTTTTCTTTCAAACTGCAGCTGTCTCTGTTCAGACGCCTCTATATTGGTTTGTGTTATTTGAAATGATGAATTCGTAGATGTGGTATTTCTCCAAAAATAAACAAATAAATAAACCTGCATTAACTAAGCACTTTACAGACCCTCACCACCCCGCAAGAATTAAAAGCTACTCTACACTTTGAATAGTAGTTTACATGAAATAAATCTTTATGCTTTTTTATGATTCAGATTGCGCATACAAATTTAAAAAATATTTCAATTTACGTCTATTTATAAATTTGCTTGGTATCCTTTATTGAAGGAACAGCAATGCATGACTGGGAGCTAGCTGAACACATAGGGTGAGCTAATGACGAGGCATATGTGCAAACACCAATCAGCAGCTAGCTCTCAATAGTACATTTCTGCTCCCAACAATTTTGACTATTGTTCCTTTAAAAGGACAGTAAAGTCAAGATTTAAAGTTCATGATTCAATGATTCAGATAAAGCATGCAAATTTAAACAACTTTCCATTCTACTTCCATTATCAAAAAAAATGCTTTGTTCTCTTTGGTGTCCTTTGTTGAATAAGCCCATAGAAGCTCAGGAGCATGGACACATCTCTAGGACCCAGCAGTGTTTTGCAACATTGTTTCTAGCAGTATTATATGTTGTTGCAAACACTTATGCCATAGAGTACTACAGACCTATGAGCCTACCTAGGTTCACTCTTCAGCATAGGATACCAAGAGAATGAAGCAATTTTGATAATAAAAGTAAACTGGTAAGTTGTTTAAAACTGCATGCTCTATCTGACAGTAAAGTCAAAATTAAAATACTCATGATACAGAGGCAAATCCAGTGCTGTGTGTGCAGGCACATAGTGGTATTGGGTCTAATCAATAGCATTTTTGATTTGAAGAGAATATAAAGGATTTGTTTTGGTTGATTTGCTGCCTTTTTTCCAATACTGCCTTTTAATCCTTATACTGGGAAGATGGCATTGAAGGAAAGGTTTTACTTCTGTAAATTTTGTAACCTCGGTAGTAAACTAGAAAAGTCCTCTAGAGTCACAGGCTATTTATCATCCCGTTGTCATGAAGTAAAGTGACTAAGAAGGTGTCTGTGTATGACTAAAATGCCACTCCTTGTCCATACCAGGTCTGACAGGTTGTGCTTCTCCGCAGATATAAATCAGGATGTGTTGGGTTTTATTTACTTCCTTCTAGCATTTCTCCAGCATCTTGTAAACCTTGTTTTCCTTTTAAAACTATATGTAGTATAAAATGAAACTTTATTTATGACTAATCCATGGAACCAAGGAGAAGCACATTTTTACTTCTTGCTCGTTCCATATCTCATTTTACAGATCTGTTTGTTTGTATAATCCTTTAGAGGCCTTCGGGTTTGATGTTTATTTCCATCCCCTGGTAGATTGTCGATGCATTTTTGTTTTTAATTTTGTAATGTGAGAACAAGAATATAGTCTTGTTTTATTAAAGGAGCCATCTATCTGTGCACATCTTTCTGAGAAGGCACAATCTGTGAATGTTTTTGGAGACAACTTGCTGTATGCTCCACCAGTCAAGTGCACAGTAAAACCTGTTACTTTTGCTGATTAAATATCAAAATTAAAATGCACTGTGCAAGATTATCATACATTTAAATTGCATGTTTTAATTATATTATGATTATTTGGTATTCATATCCCCTTTTTGCACAAGGATCATTTTGCCTGTTATTTTCTAGTATGTATGCATGAGCAACATAGTTATAGACAATCTGTGAGGCTTTATATCTTAGATTTATTTGATAAAAATACCATCAGTAGATTCAAATGATACGGTATTGTTCGCCTTCCATCACTTTATAAATTTCATGAAGGCTAGTTACAGTGGTTTTGGCTGTATCTTTGTCTAAAAATCCTAAATTACCATATGGGAAACCTTACAAATTTTTAGGGTTTGTATTGACCAAGTCCAAAACAAACTGCTAAATTTCCATCAAATTTGTTTAGCTATTCAAGACTTATAAACCTTAGACAAACAAGAGTAATATAGAATGTCTGCACAAACTTAAAGGGACACTCAAGTCAGAATGATTAAACTTTCATTAATCAGAGCACGCAATTTTTAACAACTTTAAAATTTTACTTCCATTACACTTTTTGAGTCACCAGCTCCTACTGAGCATGTGCAAGAATATTCATTTGTGATTGGCTGACTGTCACATGATGCAGGGGGAGTGGACATAGACGTAGCTTTGACATTTTGTCAGAAAAAATCTACTCATATGAAGTTCAGACTAAGTGCTATTGCATTGTCTTTATTATTCATTAGTATATTATGCAAATCTGTGTTTACTGGTCCTTTAAACTATTGCTTTTGTGGCGCTGTAATGGCTTCTTTTGATCTCAATGACATAATTATAATAATAATGAGCACAGAATGCCATTTTGAGTTGAAATAACAGGAAACTGAAAGAAATTACTGTACATTTTATATTCCTTGGGCCTTGTGAGTAAGCTGGATTATTTATGTAATGTATTTCACTAAAGTAATGTATTTATTATTGTGTTAATAGAGGTTTATTTTTAATTACGGTCTGGCAAACATTTTTTGAGTGTTGTGCTTTAAACAACAGTAAAAACCTTGACATTTTAATATAAACGTTTTAGTTATGCATTGTAAAACAACTTGGCAGTATACTTTATTTATTTTGACCCCTGTTCATGAAATTTAGCCCAGGAAATTGTGACTTTTCTAATAATTAAACTGAAAGAGCACACAGCACAATTCTCCGGTCTAACCCTTTCCCTAATGGGCTTTACCAAAATTGAACTGCAAATCAATGTACTTCATTACTGGCATTATGACCGTGGCTAGCCTTGTCAGCTGCAAACTCGAGCCTAGATCGGCTCCTCCAAATAAGGCAAGTGGAGGGAGGAGTTTAACCACCGAAACACAATTGCAGCAAACAAGTGGTAAATTTGTTAAAGGGCTATAAAACTAATCTATTTTACAATGATATGATTATCTCTAAAGGAACACTGAACCCAATTTTTTTCTTTCGTGATTGTTAGGGCATGTAATTTTAAGCAACTTTCTAATTTACTTCTATTATCATTTTTTCTTCATTCTCTTGCTATCTTTATTTGAAAAAGGCATCTCAGCTAAGCAGCCAGCAAATTTTTGGTTCAGTACAACGGACAGCACTTGTTTATTGGTGCTGTCCAATCGGCAAGGATAACCCAGGTTGTTCACCAAAAATGGGCTGGCATGTAAACTTACATTCTTGCTTTTCAAATAAACATACCAAGAGAATGAAGAAAATTTGATTATAGGAGTAAAGGAGAAAGTTGCTTAAAATTGCATGCTCTATCTGAATCCCGAAATAATTTTTTGGGGTTCAGTGTACCTGCAAAGAGTGTATGCTCCGAACTATAACTCAAATAATATTAATTATTTGCTCCGAACTATAACGCAAATAATATTAATAACAAATATCGCTTTAGCAACATATCCAATCTTTAAAGGGACAGTAAATTCAAAATTAAACTTTCATGAATCAGATAGAACATGCCACTTTCAAATTTGCTTTCTCTTGCTATCCTTTGTTGAAGAGTAAGCCCAGGTAGGCTGATGATCTTAGGAGCATGCACGTGTCTTTAGCAGTCTATGGCAGCAGTGTTTGCAGTTATGTATAACATTGCTATAAACAATGTTAAAAACACTGCTGCCAGATGGTTAAAGACACGTGCATGCTCTGGAGCTCATCTAGAATTACTATTTAACAAAGGACACCTTTGTATTTCAAGAATAATTTTATCATAGAAGAAATGGTCAGTGGGTTGAATAACTACTTTTTAATGTAATCGAACTCTTAGCCTGTTTGTAATCAACCTTAAGAAATGAATGGTTTGAATAAAACTGGAGAATTATTGCAAAGTTCTGAAAAAGTGGGATCCCCAATGAAATTTCACAGCTGAATAAAACTCCACCAGCCAGTGAATTTGGTATATAAATGTAAAAAAAAAAAAATCAGTGACAGTATCCCTTTAATGAGGTGTTCTCCTGGGTCTTGCTGTCAGAGCTGATATGTAGTCCTTGTTTGTTTTTAACTGTGCTGGATAGCCATTTCACTTTCAGATCCGAGCATGTAAATGCCAAGCCCTCGCAAAGTACATAACCACACACTTACCTGTTTAATTACACCTACAGTGATATATCCTGTTTCAGTCCAATGTCCCTTTAAAGCAGTTTGTTATATTTCGCAATATGCTTGTATTTCTCACACACCTACTGAACAGACCCGTTCTTGTGTGTGCTGCCTATGACACGAAAAGTATGGGTGGTGTAGTAATTTAATCCCTATAAAGGTAATGCTTGCCAGCTTTTCTTGTAAAATGTGCTTATTTTTCTTTTTACTAGCAATTGCTCCAGGTCATTTTCATATTTATCAGTATTGTTTCTTCATGCATTACACATAATAGGAATTAGTTTAAGGAACAGCACAATATATTATTGTTGGGTTACTACTAGTAATGGTGTATAATATTTTTTTAAGTATTTGTTACATGCTTAAAGGGACATTACATTCAACAAATGTGTGCATATGAAAGAACATTATTTAAATGTGTTCATTATTTTATTTCATGTTAAAGCTGTTTTCTTTTTCTTTTTTTAAACGAACTGGAAGTGCATAACTAGTTCTTGGGACTGAAGATTGCTTGCTTATAAGGAAAACTCACAGCACAATTGTTTGACAGGAACAAACCTCACAATCATAAGAACAAAACAAGTTTAGTTTTCATCACTGAAATACAGATTTAAAATGGTGACTTTTTTTTATTTCCATTAAAGAAAAAAAAAATTCCTCTTTAAACTACTATCACCAAAGCTATATTGATTTTATAGACTACAAAGGAGAAAGGTCATTTATAATTGTTTTTTTGCCAAAGTTCTACAGATCGGAATACTAACCTTTATTATCACTTACCTTTTATATCCCTACTGTGGACGTCTTTACTTATGACACAGTATATGCACTTTGTATTTTGCAGAAGGTATAGCCAATATGTGCACATACCGATGTTTTCATGCTAGTGTGAGTCAGTACTGATTTCTGAAGAATGCCGCTTTTAGAACATAGCTACTTTGCAGATTACAGATTAGCAGCCTTTTAACAGGAAGAAGCAGTTTGGATTTTATTTCTTTTTCACTCAATTGCCATTGATTAGAAATGGTATTTATCTATAGAGAAACACTTTTTGTATGAAAAAGATATATTGCAATGGTTATGTTTGCACACTCGCAGCAAGCCTACAGCTACTATCGTTTACATTCGATCCTTCCAGTTACAGATAAAGCAAGCAAGCTTTTCTCCGTCAGGTGACATGGATGAACCATGTAACTGGGTAGCCTGTGTGGGTTGTTACTGAAGGGATGCTGAATAAAACTATGGATTTGGAACCATGTACTTTTTTTTAAAATAGTGATTCATAACTGGCTTGGGTGGGTCTGTGCAGTCCCAGCAAGTGTTAGAAAATACCTACAGGTTAACACAAAAACATGTAATTTGTTGAAAGGCACATCACTGATAGAAAAAAAATCACTGTTCCCTCTGGCCCTCGGCTTGGACCGTATGCTAAGTGTTTGACACATTATACAACTACTTTATTTGGCATGAAACGTATAATGTAAGCAAGAGAGTGTACTTTGGCTGTCGCTCCCATGAGGCTTTGCAACTGAGCAAATTCTTCTATATCTATGCATATTATTTATGTGCAGATTCATGCATAAACTTCCTCCTATCATACATTACACAGACCTATTCTTAGACCCAGGAAAGTGGTTATTCCCTGATGAGTTTCTAGCTATCTTGCTATAATCCCCTGGTTGCTGCCTGTGCTCACACAGTAGGTTTCATTGTACAGTGTAATGATTGGAGTCTTATGTTTTGTTTTCATTAAAAGATATTTTAAATAAAACATGGTGAATTTTGATGTAGCAAAGTTCAGGTTACCCAACCAGGTTTTCCTGTTCATTTTCACTTAGTTCTTTTTTAGGTTTCTCACATACTGATGTTTAGATCGCTAGGCGTTTCTCTCATACTCAATATCATATCTTCAACAAGTCAGTATATTGTGTAATGCCATTTGGTGCAAGTAGAAGCTTCATAGAAGTAGTTTGCACTCCTCCCCTTACCGCACATACAGCTCCCTTTCCTGCTGCCTTCAGTTTTGTTTCTACCGGTTTAAAATAAACTGCAATATAATGCTGGGCTATTTTTTATTTTATTTTTTATCCTTTCTCGTTTTACTTGAGATCTCAAGAAGGAAGGGACTTTTTTTGGTTGTCTGTTCCAAACCCCATGGAACTGCCCTGTTCTTCCATCAAGATAAGATTAAGGGTTTTTATTCCAGTTTCTGTACTTGAGGATGGATAGTTTTACTTATTTATTCTTATCAATCCAGATATTTCATGTTCCTTAGGTTAACAGTGGAACAATTTTTAGGTTCTATACTTCTCACCAGAACATCTGCAGTATTTATTTGAAGGAACAATATATTATTTTGGGCCTTAATTGTCACAATGCAGAATGCAATTCCAATGTTTTGATATAATTGCGTGTTTTTTGACAAAGGGGCCGGTGCCCCGAAACGTTGCTGTAATGGCTGAATAAAGGATTTTTTCACATGTGAAAGTATTAAGGAGTGCAGCACCTTTCTTTTGTTCTACTATGATATAATTCCCCATTGCTGTACTAGTTGTTACTAAACAGTGTTAAAAACCAAGGTTGCAAATTATGATTTTGGAGCATGGAACAAAGCACAATTTGAAACAATGTTTTTTTACATTCCTTATTGTTGCGGTATACAGTATATTCTCCCCATATACTCTGCTCACATTATACTTGTATGCAGTCTTTGTCTTTTTAATTTTCCTGTCCTACATCTTATGTTTAGTTTACATTTCTTCATATATTAATTTGCATGTAATCTGAGACTTACGTGTTAAACTTTGGTCTTTGCTCTAGTTTATTATAATATATTACTAATTATTATCTACTACACACGTGTAAAGGAGCAGACTTCTGCAGAACCAGTAATGCACTTGTTTTTATCTTTTGAGCTTTTGAGTCTTTTATTAGTATCTATTTATTTTGGTAAATGTTTATCCATCCATGTATTTTTTTTATATATGGTAACAGTGGGCCAGTCAGTCATCGGCAACCACAAAAAGCTTGTCAGTGACCATGATGTCAGCAGGCACCAATGTTGGGAACCTGTGATATGGATGATACTGTTCCTAAAGTGTGGTAAAGGAACAATAAATAAAAGGTGAAACGACTACAAGCAATAGAGAAAAAGATTATCTGAGCAGCAGTTATTATTGAATAGCATTAGTTCTACTGTATACAGACAATTCATAACCCCCCCCCACACACACACACAAATATTCAATTTTGTGGCAAACTGTCTTGGAAAAAATCAACTCATGGGGAAGAAATTATTATAATTAGTAAGGTCTGTTTCTTTTGTTTTAAGAAATTCCAAGAAATGTTTTATTTATGTTAAACACCAAGGTCAGATCTCATTAAAACAAATTACTTCTACTGCACAGGATTTTAGATCTATAGGGCTCTAAAATGCATTCCCTGTTTCTTATCAGTTTGTTGATATTAGATTTTTTTTTTGGATGGAACGGTCATTTGTTAAAAATATTGACATAATCCCTAAATATAATGATAAAATGGCATTCTACTTTAGATGCTGATTTTCAAATTGCAGTTTTGTCTTAAATTTTGCAGTTTCTCTCAAATTGTTCATAATATTCATAAAAAATTGAATTTAATCTATTCATTTAGTTATTTATTTTTATTATTTCTTATGTGGAAAAAATGTATTTTTTTACATATGGTTATGAGTATTTTTAGACAGAACTTCTGCACCATTATTTATATTTTTTGTTAAGCAAATGCTGAAAGCAGGAATTTCTGTTTTACACATTTTAAGGTAAAATGTACACTATAGTGTAATTTATTATTTTTTATTAATAATAATGTTGAATGGTTTAATTGAATACGTGTTTGTCTACAGTACGTAACTCATTTAAGTCTCCTGTATTACAGATGCATGTTCCAAATAGGGCACATTTATTTATTTATTTAATCCTTTTTAAGTTTAATAACTTGTGCACCATTAAAATGGGCAGTGTTAGCTACTAGCTGACAATTAGTTGTTCAATTCTGTTTAATGTGCACTATATAAATAATACAAGTAGAAGCGATAGTTGAAATATGAGCATAACGGTTAGATTTGTTCCAAATACTTTGGTGTTCTTAAAACAAGGTTTTAAGCTGCTGGTAGTTATTTGATATTAAAGTGTATATTTTTATGATCTAACTTATTTATAATTGAAGATCTGGTCCATTACTTTTGGATACTTGGTGTTAATAATCTCTTATTTCAGAATGCTGGAAAATGACCTCCAAATCAGCGATAGCGATGACAGTGAGGACGATGAGGTATATGTTCTCTGAAGTATCTTCCTAACATGTCGTCTTAGCTTGTGTCTTAAGGGACATAAAATGTTCTAAGGATGTTTGTTTGGTTTTAGCTCATGCATAACTGTCCTGAATATGCCACAACAAGGGAGATTAAATAAAAACAGACTTTTTAACCTAGGATAACTTAGTGACATAATGGTGTCTCCCATTACTTTATAGAAAATAAAATAAATCTTTACACATATTTCTATAATTAAGGGATTTTAAATAGTCTGTTTCATTGCTTTAATAAAAGTTAACACTAAGTGGTATATACTTAATTTAAATTATTGCAATATGTATTATTCATTTATTTAAATTGATTTTACCTTTTTTTATTTGTCCATTACTTCCTGTCACTGCCCTACAAGGAAGCTGTTGTCTTTACAGGCAGCTTATCTAGCATTATGTCATAACACTTCCAGGGTTGGTTAATAGACTAGATAATCAGGGAGTCAGATTTGCTCATGCTCAGAACTTCCAAAATGAAACTTAAGTTTCAGAAAAATTCCACTCTTATCACACTGGGGGGCAGGGTCTACAGTGAGAAATTCTAAGTGCTAATTTTGCAAGAAAACAAGTAAGTTGTTTGCTGTTTTTTACACAATCTGTTTACTTTGATTTAACATATTTCCTTCCATAAGGCAGGGAGAGTCCACGACTTTATTCCATACTGTTGGAAAATAATACACCTGGCCACCAGGAGGAGGCAAAGACACCCCAGCCAAAGGCTTAAATATCCCTCCCACTTCCCCTATCCCCCAGTCATTCTTTGCCTTTCGTCACTATAAGAGGTGGCAGAGAAGTGTCAGAATATTTTGGATAGTCCTGTATGGGTATGTTCCCTTCAAGAAAGGACTGGAGTTTTAAGTAATCATGCCAACCTCTCAGTGAGAGTATTGATGAAAGTCAGAGTCTGGAGAAGCAGGGAAAGTTTTTCTGCAAACCCATCCAGACTGTCGCCTAACAGCTCCTGAGCAATCAGTGTTCACGAGATTCACTGCTTGCTGTTACACACTCTAGTCCATGTCAGAGCGTCACTGCAAGACTATCACACTTAAGAGACTGTTCCTGTCCCACTGCATGGATCCTGGAGGTTAAGACAATTTTTTATATACACTTTTGCTATACAGGGTCACAGTGTAGCTTCTTTATGCCTCGATAGGATCAAGGGTTAATATCTCCTTCAGGGAGATTATTTTAACAGCTAGGGGTTATTTATAACTGCTTTAATGTGAGTTTTGTGCTCATAGACTGTGCTTTTGGCTTGGGACAAACAGGTTTCACTTTAGTTTTTTGAGTGTTGCGCAGCTCATAATAGCTTAGCACCTTTTCATAGTAGGGGAAGTCCTGTCCTACGCACCATGTGATTGGGTGCAGTCTTTTCATTTTCCTACGATCCATCCTGCTGCGGACATCACTCCTAAGGAGAGCGTTTTCACTGTTAGCTGTCTGGGTCTAGGAGGTGGTGAGTGCCCCATCAATTGGAACTATAAAGGTGCCGTTTTTTTTGGGGGGGGGGGTTGTCCTTCTGTAGATATATCTTTAGCTATGGAGGACTCTGATACTACTTTAGAAGGTTCTGCTCCTTCTGTACTGATTAATAATTTCTGTTTATATTGTGAGGAGGCCGTAGTTTGCCCGTCTGCTCAATTTTGTCCCATTTGCCTAAGCACTGTTCTAAAGTCTAAGAAGAGAGACAAGCCTGCTAATACTCATAGCGCTATTGGCCCCTCTGAGCCGTCTACCTCTCAGGAGAGATTACTACCGAGAGATTACTACCCTTTCTACTCTACCCGCTCCACATGCAGTCCCCGTAGCTCAATTAATCCTCCATCTGGAGCGGGCTTTTTTTCCTGTGGACTTAACCCCACAGTAACAATCAGCAGTGTCTGCGGCCCTGAGTGCCTTACCTCCCTCTAACAAACATAAGAGGTTAAACATAGTTCTCCAATATTTGTCGGATTTAGATATTTATGTCCAAGCTATTCGAGGATGAGTTAACCTCTGTAGTTTCAGAGGGTGAACTTTGAGTCGTAATCTTCAGTTTCTAAACCTCCTTCTGCGGAGGAACCCTCCTTTAAATTTAAAATTGAGCATCTGCGTTATTAAAGAAGGTTCTGTCTAAGCTAGAGTTTCCAGAGGCTAAACTACCTGAGGGACCTAAGATCCCTAAATTAGACGATTTATGAAGACAGGAAGGTCCCTCTGACTTTTTCTGTGCCAGTTAAAATGGCGAATATTATTAATAACGAAAGGGAAAGAATAGGAACTTCTTTTTCCCCCTAGTCTACTTTAAAAAAATTATTCCCGGTCCTGGACTCTCAATTGTATTTGTGGGGCTCCATCCCTAAGGTGGATGGCGCTATTTCTACGCTGGCTAAGCATACTATTATCCCCTTGGAGGATAGTTCTTCTTTTAGAGAGCCTATGGATAAGAAAATAAGAACTTTTCGGAGTAAGATGTTTCAACATACATGATTTTTATTTCAACTGGCGGCAGCTGTAGCTGCGGTTGCTGGAGCAGCTATCTACTAGTGCGACACTCTGAGCTCATTGAGGTGGAAAGTCCCCTTTAGGATATTCAGGAGAGAATTAAAACTCTGAAAAATTGCCAACTCCTTCATCTGTGATGTGAATATGCAGATTATTTGCCAAAATGTAAAGACTTCTGGATTTGCAGTCCTAGCCTGCCGTGCTCTCTGGTTGAAGTCTTGGTCTGCGTATATGACTTCTAAATCCAGACTCCTTTCTCTTCCTTTCAAAGGGAAGATTTTATTCGGCCCAGGGCTGGACTTCATTATTTCTTCTGTTACCCAAGGTAAGGGTGTCTTCCTACCACATGATAAGAAGAATAGGCCTAAGGGGCGGCAATCTTCTAATTTTCGTTCTGACAAATCACAACGGCAATCCTCATCCAAGTCAGAGCAGCCCAAGAGTACTTGGAAGCCGGCTCAGTCCTGGAATAAGTCCAAACAGTCTAAGAAGCTTGCCAAGATCATATCGGCATGAAGGGGTGTCCCCCAGATCTGGAATCGGCTCGAGTAGGGGGTAGACTGTCTCTTTTCGCAGACGCTTGGTTCCAGGATGTACAGGATCCTTGTGTCCTGGAGGTTGTATCTCAGATACCGGATAGGATTCAAATCTCATCCGCCCAGGGGCAGATTCCTACTCTCCAGACTGTCTATAAGACCAGAGAAGAGGACTGCCTTTTTAAGTTGCATACGGGATCTCTCCTCCCTAGGATGTTTGCCTGTCTGGACCAGCACTTCCACTTCATAGCTCTTCCATTTGGCCTAGCTACTGCTCCAAGGATATTTACAAAGGTTCTGGGGGCTTGTCTAGCTGTTGCCAGAACACAAGGTATTGCAGTAGCACCTTACCTGGACGATATCTTGATATAGGTACCATCTTTTCGTTTAGCGAAAGAACATTGTGTCTTTTCTCGATCACATGGATGGAAGATAAACTTGAAAAAGAGTTCTTACTCCAAGTACCAGGGTGAATTTCCTGGGGTCAATAATAGACTCAATATCCATGAGAATATTTCTCACAGATCAGAGACTTTGCATGCTAACTACTTCATGTCTTGCCCTCCAGGCCTCCTTGAGACCCTCAGTGGTTGTGTGTGGTTGTGTGTGGAGGTGATTGGACATCATTCCCTTTGCCAGATTCCATCTCAGACCCTTACACCTATGCATGCTGAGACAATGGAACGGCGACCATTCAGATCTGTCTCAACAGATTGTGCTGGACAACCTGTCGAGACTCGCTCTCTTGGTGGCTCTGTCCAGATCTGTCCCAAGGTACGTGTTTCTTGAGACCGTCCTGGGAGATTGTGACTACGGACGCAAGCCTTCCAGCTGGGGAACTGTTTGGGGTGAAAAGATAGAAGCAGCACCGACTTGAAGTATTTCTTATATATTTATTGCATCAGAG
The DNA here is from genome assembly GCF_027579735.1 of Bombina bombina. Classification (NCBI taxonomy): domain Eukaryota; kingdom Metazoa; phylum Chordata; class Amphibia; order Anura; family Bombinatoridae; genus Bombina; species Bombina bombina. The sequence continues at coordinate 930,536,047 of NC_069500.1, read as the reverse complement.
ACAAAAAAACGACGACGTTTCGGTCAGAACCTGACCTTAATCATGTTAACATGACCGAAACGTCGTTGTTGTTTTTTTGTCTCTGATGCAATAAATATATAAGAAATACTTCAAGTCGGTGCTGCTTCTATCTTTTCACTATACCTTTTGGGGTGAGTGCATGGACCCCTCTAGCGTGCACCTTTGATCTGGTTGACGAGTGCTGGGTTTTCTTGTTCTTTCTAGAGCTGTTTGGGGTGCCAAGAAGGAACAGGACTCAGGAGGAGTCCTCCTTCTGATCAATGATCAATATATTGGAACTCTAGGCACTCTTCAATGCCTTGAAGGCTTGGCCCCTTCTGGGTTTGTCCCAGTTTATCAGATTCCAAACAGACATTATAACCTCGGTTGCCTACATCAACCATCAGTGGGGAATGAGAAGTCCCTTGGCGATAAGAGAAGTATCTTTAGATACTAGAGTGGGAGGAGACTCACAGATGTACGCTGTCAGCGATCCACATTCTGGGTGTGGACAACTGGGAAGCGGACTTCCTCAGAAGGCAATCCTTTCGCCCATGGGGAATGGTCTCTCCACCCGAGGTGTTTGCAGAGATATACAGCGAGTGGGGGACGCCGGAGATAGATCTCATGTCATCCCGCCTCAATACCAAGCTACCCAGTTACAGGTCGAGGGATCCTCAGGCGGAACTGATAGGGCATCTATCAGTACTATGGAGGTTCAGACTAGTATCTTTTTCCTCCATTACCGCTTCTCCCTCGTGTGGTGACTCACATCAAGCAGGAGCGAGCATCAGTGATTCTGATTGCTCCATTGTGGCCACGAAGGACTTGGTTTGCGGATTTGATGGGGCTTTCCTTATCTCCTCAGTGGAGGTTACCTTGTCACAGAGATCTGCTGATACAGGGTTCCTTCGTATATCAAAATCTAGATTCTCTGCGGCTGACTGCATGGAGATTTAACGCTTAGTCTTAGCCAAGAGAGAGTTTTCTGAGAGTGTTATCGACACACTGATTCAAGCTCGTAAGCCAGTTACTCGTATCTACCATAAAGTGTGGAGGACTAACTTGTACTGGTGTGAAGAGCATGTCTTTTCCTGGCAATAAGGTTAAAGGGACACTGAACCCAAATTTTTTCTTTCGTGATTCAGATAGAGCATGCAATTTTAAGAAACTTTCTAATTTACTTATATTATCAAATTTTCTTAATTCTCTTAGTATGTTTATTTGAAAAGCAAGAATGTAAGTTTAGATGCCAGCCCATTTTTGGTGAACAAACTGGGTTGTCCTTGCTGATTGGACAGCAACAATAAAAAAGTACTGTCCATGGTCCTTTTAACTCTCCTGCTGAGACCATTTAGAAACATATATGTATCAGGGCTAACCTTGCAACATCTTCTTTGAATTGGAACATCCACATTTAAAATAAAAGTAAAACTACAAAGTTAAAGGGACAGTCTAGTCAAAATTAAACTTTCATTATTCAGATAGGAGATGTAATTTTAATCAACTTTCCAATTTACTTTTATTATCAAATTTGCTTTGTTTTCTTGTTATTCTTAGTTGAAACTAAACTTAGGTAGGCTCATATGCTAATTTTTTAAGCCCTTGAGGGCTGCCTCTTATCACACGTTTTTAAATTGCTTTTAACAAGAGGCCATATAGATAACACTGTGTTCAGACACAGGGAGTTATTTAAGAGTTTACACAACACAATGAATACTAAATGCAACTCAATAGATTTTATATAGTCACAGTCATGTGATCAGGGGGCTGTCAGAAGGTTCTTAGATACAAGTTAATCACAGAGGTAAAACGTATATTAATATAACAGTGTTGGTTATGCTAAACTGGATGATGGGTAATAAATGGATTATCTGTCTTTTAAAACAATAACAATTCTATTGTAGACTGTTATATTACTGTTATATTACTAAAAATGTTTCATGTCCCTTTAAAGGGACACTGAACCCAAATTTTTTCTTTTGTAATTCAGAAAGAGCATGATTTTAAGCAACTTTCTAATTTACTCCTATTATCAATTTTTCTTCGTTCTCTTGCTATCATTATTTGAAAAAGAAGGCATCTAAGCTTTTTTTGTTTCAGTACTCTGGACAGCACTTTTTTATTGGTGGATGAATTTATCTACCAATCAGCAAGGACAACCCAGGTTGTTCACCAAAAATGGGTCGGCATCTAAACTTACATTCTTGCATTTCAAATAAAGATACCAAGAGAATGAAGAAAGTTTGATAATAGGAGTAAATTAGAAAGTAACTTAAAATTTCATGCTCAATCTGAATCACGAAAGAATATTTTTGGGTACAGTGTCCCTTTAAGGTTGCCAGAATTTTATCTTTTCTCCAGGATGGACTGGAGTAGGGTCTATCTGCTATTTCCCTGAAGGGACAGATATCGGCCCTATCTGTGTTACTGCACAAGAGATTGGCTGACCTTCCGGATTTGCAGTCCTTTGTTAAGGCTCTGACTAGGATCAGACCTGTGTTTAGATCTAGGGCTCTGCCTTGGAGCCTCAATCTTGTTCTTCGTGTTTTGCAGCAGGCTCCGTTTGAGCCTATGCATACTGTTGACATTAAATTGTTACCTTGGAAGGTTCTTTTGTGTTAACTATTGCCTCTGCGCGCAGTTTCTGAGATTTCTGCTTTGCAATATGACCCCCCTTTACCTTGTTTTCCATGCTGACGAGGTGGTTTTATGTACTAAATAAGGGTTTTTAAGAATGAACCCGCTATGAATCAGATTTGTAAGGCGGCCACCTGGTCCTCCTTACACACTTTTTTCTAAATTTTACAAGTTTGATGTGTTTGCTTCGGCTGAAGCAGCTTTCGGGAGAAAAGTTTTGCAGGCTGTGGTGCCCTCCGAATAGGGTCCGCCTCCTTTTTGTTCCCTCCTGTTATTCCGTCAGTGTCCTCTGTAGCTTGGGTATAGTTTTCCCAATAGTAAGGAATTAAGTCGTGGCCTCTCCCTGCCTTATGGAAGGAAAACATAATTTATGCTTACCAGATAAATTTGTTTCCTTCCTGGCAGGGAGAGTCCATGACCCCGCCCGTAATTTATATTTGCTGGGCGGCTCACTTTTTATATTTCTTCTGGCACCTTTATACCCTGATGTTTCTCCTATTTTTCCTTGTTCCCACTGCAGAATGACTGGGGGATAGGGGATAGGGGAAGTGGGAGGGATATTGGCTGGGGTGTCTTTGCCTCCTCCTGCTGGCCAGGTGTATTCTTTCCCAACAGTATGGAATGAAGTCGTGGACTCTCTCTGCCAGGAAGGAAAGGAATTTATCTGATAGGCATAAATTGTTTTGTTTTTTTACCAAAGTAGCACTGTTTAATATCTCTTTAAACAACAATACAATTGCAAAAATACATCTGTATATTCAATTTGCTTTCATTATTTTAAGCATTTATTAGTGTTTGGACCAACGTGTACAAAGAGTGGGGATTCCCAATAAGTAGCCCCCCCAAAAAAATGTCTAGCAACAAGCACCCGACTTTAAAAATAAAAAACAGAAAGGACTTTTTAATGTTGAGTGCTTGTTGCTTCACTTTTTGGGGGCTCCTTATTGGAAATCCCCCACATCTTTTTATGATAAGGTATTTGTGTAACAGTGTTATTTACATGTATTAGTGTGTGTTGTCCCTTTTAACCCTTTTGGAATTTTATTAAAGGGACCAAAAACACAAAAATATGTTTTCATTATTAAGATCATATAAATTTAACAACTTTTCAATTTACTTCTATAATCAAATTTGCTTCATTTTGTTTGGTATCCTTTGTTGAAGGAGCAGCAATATAGTTCTTGGAGCTAGCTGAATACATTAGGTGTGCAAATAACAAGACATTTATATGTGCAGCCACCAATCAGCAGCTAGCTCCCAGTAGTGCATTTCTGCTCCTGAACCTACCTAGATATGCTTATCAACTAAGGCCAAATCAAATGACATAATAGAAGTAAACTGGAAATTTGTTTCAAATTGTAAGCTCTATCTGAATTGTGAAAGACCAATCTGTTTCATATTTTAGCTCTTTTTAAAAACTGGTAAATAAGTCGAGACATGCAGACCAATTAGCTAACTAAAAATGTGTAATTTGTATGTCTCTTTAAATCTTCAGGTTTGCGAAAAGCCATCTTCTTCTTCTTCTGCTCCACCAAGGTATGTTTCAGACTTTGATAAATGAATTTAGTTATCCTATACACAATCTAGAACCGTGTTGCATAATATAGACAAGGGGTTCCAAAACATTTTCATTGCGATTATCTGAAGGACCTCTTAGTACTGACTGATCTGTTTAGTAGTCCCGGTAAGGCTTTTTTTTTTCCTTGACAGCTGTGTATCTTGCAAGGGACCATTCCTTACATTAGTGTATGTAAATGAGTCACATACAATACAGTATAGTGCTTAATGAAATAAGCCGTTTATAATTAAGAGTTTAACATTTGTAATTACAATTTTACAAATGTAATTATGTAGGAAATCTTTAATGTACACTAACATTGCAGTTTATTGAATGATAAATGAATAATTTCTTTCATGTAATTAGCAAGAGTCCATGAGCTAGTGACGTATGGGATATACATTCCTACCAGGAGGGGCAAAGTTTCCCAAACCTCAAAATGCCTATAAATACACCCCTCGCCACACCCACAAATCAGTTTTACAAACTTTGCCTCCTGTGGAAGTGGTGAAGTAAGTTTGTGCTAGATTCTTCGTTGATATGCGCTCCACAGCAGTTTGGAGCCCGGTTTTCCTCTCAGCGTGCAGTGAATGTCAGAGGGATGTGAAGAGAGTATTGCCTATTTGAATTCAATGATCTCCTTCTACGGGGTCTATTTCATAGGTTCTCTGTTATCGGTCGTAGAGATTCATCTCTTACCTCCCTTTTCAGATTGACGATATACTCTTATATATACCATTACCTCTACTGATTCTCGTTTCAGTACTGGTTTGGCTTTCTAGTACATGTAGATGAGTGTCCTGGGGTAAGTAAGTCTTATTTTCTGTGACACTCTAAGCTATGGTTGGGCACTTTTATATAAAGTTCTAAATATATGTGTTTAAACATTTATTTGCCTTGATTCAGGATGTTCAACGTTCCTTATTTCAGACAGTCAGTTTCATATTTGGGATAATGCATATGAATAAATCATTTTTTTCTTACCTTAAAATTTGACTTTTTTCCTGTGGGCTGTTAGGCTCGCGGGGGCTGAAAATGCTTCATTTTATTGCGTCATTCTTGGCGCAAATTTTTTTTTGTCATTTCCGGCGTCATACGTGTCGCCGGAAGTTGCGTCATTTTTTTGACGTTTTTGCGCCAAAAAATGTCGGCGTTACCGGATGTGGCGCCATTTTTGCCGCCAAAAGCATTTAGGCGCCAAATAATGTGGGCGGCTTTTTTGGCGCTAAAAAATTTGAGCGTCATTGTTGTCTCCACAATATTTAAGTCTCATTATTTATTGCTTCTGGTTGCTAGAAGCTTGTTCATTGTCATTTTTTTCCCATTCCTGAAACTGTCATTTAAGGAATTTGATCATTTTTGCTTTATATGTTTTTTTTTTTTTCTATTACATATTGCAAGATGTCTCAGATTGTCCCTGAATCAGAAGCCACTTCTGGAAAAACGCTTAACTGAGTTTCAGTTCTACCAAAGCTAAGTTCATTTATTTTAAATGTTATAAATGTTTATCTTTAGCTATGGTTTGTAATAAGGTATTATGATATACTTTTACATGCAAAATCCATTAGTGTTTATGCTTTATATATTTCCATTCTTACATTTTATGTACAAGAAATATTCTATTTTAAAGGCTTTGTCTGACTTCGTGCTTTCTAATAAAATTTTTAGGTCTTTCTCCAACATAGGTGTGTCCGGTCCACGGCGTCATCCTTACTTGTGGGATATTCTCTTCCCCAACAGGAAATGGCAAAGAGCCCAGCAAAGCTGGTCACATGATCCCTCCTAGGCTCCGCCTACCCCAGTCATTCTCTTTGCCGTTGTACAGGCAACATCTCCACGGAGATGGCTTAGAGTTTTTTAGTGTTTAACTGTAGTTTTTCATTATTCAATCAAGAGTTTGTTATTTTCAAATAGTGCTGGTACGTACTATTTACTCAGAAACAGAAAAGAGATGAAGAATTCTGTTTGTATGAGGAAAATGATTTTAGCAACCGTAACTAAAATCCATGGCTGTTCCACACAGGACTGTTGAGAGCAATTAACTTCAGTTGGGGGAACAGTTTGCAGTCTCTTGCTGCTTGAGGTATGACACATTCTAACAAGACGATGTAATGCTGGAAGCTGTCATTTTCCCTATGGGATCCGGTAAGCCATGTTTATTACGATTGTAAATAAGGGCTTCACAAGGGCTTATTTAAACTGTAGACTTTTTCTGGGCTAAATCGATTGATTATTAACACATATTTAGCCTTGAGGAATCATTTTATCTGGGTATTTTGATATAATAATATCGGCAGGCACTGTTTTAGACACCTTATTCTTTAGGGGCTTTCCCCAAGCATAGGCAGAGTCTCATTTTCGCGCCGGTGTTGCGCACTTGTTTTTGAGAGGCATGGCATGCAGTCGCATGTGAGAGGAGCTCTGATACTTAGAAAAGACTTCTGAAGGCGTCATTTGGTATCGTATTCCCCTTTGGGTTTGGTTGGGTCTCAGCAAAGCAGATACCAGGGACTGTAAAGGGGTTTAAAGCTCAAAACGGCTCCGGTTCCGTTATTTTAAGGGTTAAAGCTTCCAAAATTGGTGTACAATATTTTCAAGGCTTTAAGACGCTGTGGTGAAAATTTGGTGAATTTTGAACAATTCCTTCATGTTTTTTCGCAATTGCAGTAATAAAGTGTGTTCAGTTTAAAATTTAAAGTGACAGTAACGGTTTTATTTTAAAACGTTTTTTGTACTTTCTGATCAAGTTTATGCCTGTTTATCATGTCTGAACTACCAGATAGACTGTGTTCTGAATGTGGGGAAGCCAGAATTCCTATTCATTTAAATAAATGTGATTTATGTGATAATGACAATGATGCCCAAGATGATTCCTCAAGTGAGGGGAGTAAGCATGGTACTGCATCATTCCCTCCTTCGTCTACACGAGTCTTGCCCACTCAGGAGGCCCCTAGTACATCTAGCGCGCCAATACTCCTTACTATGCAACAATTAACGGCTGTAATGGATAATTCTGTCAAAAACATTTTAGCCAAAATGAACCCTTGTCAGCGTAAGCGTGGCTGCTCTGTTTTAGTTACTGAAGAGCATGACGACGCTGATATTAATATCTCTGAAGGGCCCCTAACCCAATCTGAGGGGGCCAGGGAGGTTTTGTCTGAGGGAGAAATTACTGATTTAGGGAACATTTCTCAGCAGGCTGAATCTGATATGATTACATTTAAATTTAAATTGGAACATCTCCGCATTTTGCTTAAGGAGGTATTATCCACTCTGGATGATTGTGAAAATTTAGTCATCCCAGAGAAACTATGTAAAATGGACAAGTTCCTAGAGGTGCCGGGGCTCCCAGAAGCTTTTCCTATACCCAAGCGGGTGGCGGACATTGTTAATAAAGAATGGGAAAGGCCCGGTATTCCTTTCGTCCCTCCCCCCATATTTAAAAAATTGTTTCCTATGGTCGACCCCAGAAAGGACTTATGGCAGTCAGTCCCCAAGGTCGAGGGAGCGGTTTCTACTTTAAACAAACGCACCACTATTCCAATAGAGGATAGTTGTGCTTTCAAAGATCCTATGGATAAAAAATTAGAAGGTTTGCTTAAAAAGATGTTTGTTCAGCAGGGTTACCTTCTACAACCCATTTCATGCATTGTCCCTGTCACTACTGCCGCATATTTCTGGTTTGATGAACTGCTTAAGGTGCTCGATAGTGACTCTCCTCCTTATGAGGAGATTATGGACAGAATCAATGCTCTCAAATTGGCTAATTCTTTCACTCTAGACGCCTCTTTGCAACTGGCTAAGTTAGCGGCTAAGAACTCTGGGTTTGCTATTGTGGCGCGCAGAGCGCTTTGGTTGAAATCTTGGTCGGCTGATGCGTCTTCCAAGAACAAGCTACTAAACATTCCTTTCAAGGGGAAAACGTTGTTTGGTCCTGACTTGAAAGAGATTATCTCTGATATCACTGGGGGTAAGGGCCACGCCCTTCCTCAGGATCGGCCTTTCAAGGCAAAAAATAGACCTAATTTTCGTCCCTTTCGTAAAAACGGACCAGCCCAAGGTGCTACGTCCTCTAAGCAAGAGGGTAATACTTCTCAGGCCAAGCCAGCTTGGAGACCAATGCAAGGCTGGAACAAGGGAAAGCAGGCCAAGAAACCTGCCACTGCTACCAAGACAGCATGAAATATTGGCCCCCGATCCGGGACCGGATCTGGTGGGGGGCAGACTCTCTCTCTTCGCTCAGGCTTGGGCAAGAGATGTTCTGGATCCTTGGGCGCTAGAAATAGTCTCCCAGGGTTATCTTCTGGAATTCAAGGGACTTCCCCCAAGGGGGAGGTTCCACAGGTCGCAGTTGTCTTCAGACCACATAAAAAGACAGGCGTTCCTACATTGTGTAGAAGACCTGTTAAAAATGGGAGTGATTCATCCTGTTCCATTAAGAGAACAAGGGATGGGGTTCTACTCCAATCTGTTCATAGTTCCCAAAAAAGAGGGAACGTTCAGACCAATCCTAGATCTCAAGATCTTAAACAAATTTCTCAAGGTCCCATCGTTCAAGATGGAAACCATTCGAACTATCCTTCCTTCCATCCAGGAAGGTCAATTCATGACCACGGTGGATTTAAAGGATGCGTATCTACATATTCCTATCCACAAGGAACATCATCGGTTCCTAAGGTTTGCATTCCTGGACAAACATTACCAGTTCGTGGCGCTTCCTTTCGGATTAGCCACTGCTCCAAGGATTTTCACAAAGGTACTAGGGTCCCTTCTAGCGGTGCTAAGACCAAGGGGCATTGCAGTAGTACCTTACCTGGACGACATTCTGATTCAAGCGTCGTCCCTTCCTCAAGCAAAGGCTCACACGGACATTGTCCTGGCCTTTCTCAGATCTCACGGCTGGAAAGTGAACGTGGAAAAGAGTTCTCTATCCCCGTCAACAAGGGTTCCCTTCTTGGGAACAATTATAGACTCCTTAGAAATAAGGATCTTTCTAACAGAGGCCAGAAAAACAAAGCTTCTGGACTCTTGTCGGATACTTCATTCCGTTCCTCTTCCTTCCATAGCTCAGTGCATGGAAGTGATCGGTTTGATGGTGGCGGCGATGGACATAGTTCCTTTTGCGCGCATTCATCTAAGACCATTACAACTGTGCATGCTCAGTCAGTGGAATGGGGACTATACAGACTTGTCTCCGAAGATACAAGTAAATCAGAGGACCAGAGACTCACTCCGTTGGTGGCTGTCCCTGGACAATCTGTCTCAAGGGATGATGTTCCACAGACCAGAGTGGGTCATTGTCACGACCGACGCCAGTCTGATAGGCTGGGGCGCGGTCTGGGGATCCCTGAAAGCTCAGGGTCTTTGGTCTCGGGAAGAATCTCTTCTACCGATAAATATTCTGGAACTGAGAGCGATATTCAATGCTCTCCAGGCCTGGCCCCAGCTTGCGAGGACCAGGTTCATACGGTTTCAATCAGACAACATGACGACTGTTGCGTACATCAACCATCAGGGGGGAACAAGAAGTTCCCTAGCGATGGAAGAAGTAACCAAAATTATTCTTTGGGCGGAGTCTCACTCCTGCCACCTGTCTGCTATCCACATCCCAGGAGTGGAAAATTGGGAAGCGGATTTTCTGAGTCGGCAGACATTGCATCCGGGGGAGTGGGAACTCCATCCGGAAATCTTTGCCCAAGTCACTCACCTGTGGGGCATTCCAGACATGGATCTGATGGCCTCTCGTCAGAACTTCAAAGTTCCTTGCTACGGGGCCAGATCCAGGGATCCCAAGGCGGCTCTAGTGGATGCACTAGTAGCACCTTGGACCTTCAAACTAGCTTATGTGTTCCCGCCATTTCCTCTCATCCCCAGGCTGATAGCCAGGATCAAGCAGGAGAGGGCGTCGGTGATCTTGATAGCTCCTGCGTGGCCACGCAGGACTTGGTATGCAGATCTGGTGAATATGTCATCGGCTCCACCTTGGAAGCTACCTTTGAGACGAGACCTTCTGGTTCAGGGTCCGTTCGAACATCCGAATCTGGTTTCACTCCAGCTGACTGCTTGGAGATTGAACGCTTGATTTTATCGAAGCGAGGATTCTCAGATTCTGTTATCGATACTCTTGTTCAGGCCAGAAAGCCTGTGACTAGAAAGATTTACCACAAAATTTGGAAAAAATATATCTGTTGGTGTGAATCTAAAGGATTCCCTTGGGACAAGGTTAAGATTCCTAGGATTCTATCCTTCCTTCAAGAAGGATTGGACAAAGGATTATCTGCTAGTTCCCTGAAGGGACAGATTTCTGCCTTGTCGGTATTACTTCACAAAAAGCTGGCAGCTGTGCCAGATGTTCAAGCCTTTGTTCAGGCTCTGGTTAGAATCAAGCCTGTTTACAAACCTTTGACTCCTCCTTGGAGTCTCAATTTAGTTCTTTCAGTTCTTCAGGGGGTTCCGTTTGAACCCTTACATTCCGTTGATATTAAGTTATTATCTTGGAAAGTTTTGTTTTTAGTTGCGATTTCTTCTGCTAGAAGAGTCTCAGAATTATCTGCTCTGCAGTGTTCTCCTCCTTATCTGGTGTTCCATGCAGATAAGGTGGTTTTACGTACTAAACCTGGTTTTCTTCCAAAAGTTGTTTCTAACAAAAACATTAACCAGGAGATTATCGTACCTTCTCTGTGTCCAAAGCCAGTTTCAAAGAAGGAACGTTTGTTGCACAATTTGGATGTTGTTCGCGCTCTAAAATTCTATTTAGATGCTACAAAGGATTTTAGACAAACATCTTCCCTGTTTGTTGTTTATTCAGGTAAAAGGAGAGGTCAAAAAGCAACTTCTACCTCTCTCTCTTTTTGGATTAAAAGCATCATCAGATTGGCTTACGAGACTGCCGGACGGCAGCCTCCCGAAAGAATCACAGCTCATTCCACTAGGGCTGTGGCTTCCACATGGGCCTTCAAGAACGAGGCTTCTGTTGATCAGATATGTAGGGCAGCGACTTGGTCTTCACTGCACACATTTACCAAATTTTACAAGTTTGATACTTTTGCTTCTTCTGAGGCTATTTTTGGGAGAAAGGTTTTGCAAGCCGTGGTGCCTTCCATTTAGGTGACCTGATTTGCTCCCTCCCTTCATCCGTGTCCTAAAGCTTTGGTATTGGTTCCCACAAGTAAGGATGACGCCGTGGACCGGACACACCTATGTTGGAGAAAACAGAATTTATGTTTACCTGATAAATTTCTTTCTCCAACGGTGTGTCCGGTCCACGGCCCGCCCTGGTTTTTTTTATCAGGTCTGATATTTTATTTTCTTTAACTACAGTCACCACGGTACCATATGGTTTCTCCTATGCAAATATTCCTCCTTAACGTCGGTCGAATGACTGGGGTAGGCGGAGCCTAGGAGGGATCATGTGACCAGCTTTGCTGGGCTCTTTGCCATTTCCTGTTGGGGAAGAGAATATCCCACAAGTAAGGATGACGCCGTGGACCGGACACACCGTTGGAGAAAGAAATTTATCAGGTAAACATAAATTCTGTTTTTTCACTTCTTTTTTAATTATTGAAGTTTCAAATGACCAACAACATACTGATTTATCCTTCTCTGATGATGTTTTTTCTCTTTCAGAAATTTTCTTCATCAGATATTGACACTAACAAATCTACTTTTTTATTATTTTTCCATTATTAAAGTACATTTGTTCTTTGTTGAAAAGGTGTTGATTATTTTGGATATTAAGGTAACTAGTTCTTTAAGACTAGCTGACACTATTTCTGCCTATTTATTTCTTCTGTGTTTTCAGAGGTTTTCTTTCCAATTCCCCATTCTAGGTAATGGAATAGGCTGAGAATTTTCTTTTATTCCTTTTTCAAAGTTTTTAAACTATATTCTTTGCCAGCAGTTAAATTCAATTTGGAGGGTTCTCCAATTTATTGGGGCTATCTCTACTTCTACTAATTATGCTATTGTTTCTATAGCAAAATAGTATTTATTTTCCTTTAGATAGTTGTATCTTATTTATGGAAAATTATTTAGTTTCAGGTACTTTTCTTGGTCCTGTGATTTATTTGGATATTGCAATTGCTTCATTTTTTCTGTTTACTTTAAGATCAAGTATCAGATTGATTTATTTTAGCATTGTTAAAGGACAACATTTACTAGACTAGGTGCTGTTGCATTTGTCTTGTTGTTTTGCATTTATTGATTATGCAAGTCCTCTGTATTGACTGGTCCTTTAAACTGGACTATCATGCTAATAATTTCATTTGTGTCTTCATTTTATTGAATATTTTCGCAAATGAGGGTTAATCTATGTCTTTAGCTATTTTAGCTAGAAGAATTTTGTTCTAAGATAATCAATTATTTGTTTTATAATTGGATTAAATTCTTAACTGTTACTCTGGGCTTCAAGATTGAGTTCTAAGACTAAAACTTTAAGCTTATACTAGTTTAGTTGTTCTTATTAAGGAACGAATTCCTGAGTTCTTTCCCAAGTAACATGTTTGTAATTGGGGTTCGAAATCAGCTCCCTAATATTGCGATGTACGTGCCGTATTCCAGCTTGGCTGGTAAGATGTGTTTAAACATTTATTTGCCTTGATTCAGGATGTTCAACGTTCCTTATTTCAGACAGTCAGTTTCATATTTGGGATAATGCATATGAATAAATCATTTTTTTACCGGATGTGGCGCCATTTTTGGCGCCAAAAGCATTTAGGCGCCAAATAATGTGGGCGGCTTTTTTGGTGCTAAAAAAATTTGAGCGTCATTGTTGTCTCCACAATATTTAAGTCTCATTATTTATTGCTTCTGGTTGCTAGAAGCTTGTTTGTCATTTTTTTCCCATTCCTGAAACTGTCATTTAAGGAATTTGATCATTTTTGCTTTATATGTTGTTTTTTCTATTACATATTGCAAGATGTCTCAGATTGTCCCTGAATCAGAAGCCACTTCTGGAAAAACGCTTAACTGAGTTTCAGTTCTACCAAAGCTAAGTTCATTTATTTTAAATGTTATAAATGTTTATCTTTAGCTATGGTTTGTAATAAGGTATTATGATATACTTTTACAGAATCCATTAGTGTTTATGCTTTATATATTTCCATTCTTACATTTTATGTACAAGAAATATTTAGAAGATTTATAAGAAATATTTTCTGATTCTATTTTAAAGGCTTTGTCTGACTTCGTGCCTTCTAATAAAATGTTTAGGTCTTTTTCACTTCTTTTTTAATTATTGAAGTTTCAAATTACCAACAACATACTGATTTATCCTTCTCTGATGATGTTTTTTCTCTTTCAGAAATTTTCTTCATCAGATATTGACACTAACAAATCTACTTTTTTATTATTTTTCTATTATTAAAGTACATTTGTTCTTTGTTGAAAAGGTGTTGATTATTTTGGATATTAAGGTAACTAGTTCTTTAAGACTAGCTGACACTATTTCTGCCTATTTATTTCTTCTGTGTTTTCAGAGGTTTTCTTTCCAATTCCCCATTCTAGGGAATGGAATAGGCTGAGAATTTTCTATAGCAAAATAGTGTTTATTTTCCTTTAGATAGTTGTATCTTATTTATGGAAAATTATTTAGTTTCAGGTACTTTTCTTAGTCCTGTGATTTATTTGGATATTGCAATTGCTTCATTTTTTCTGTTTACTTTAAGATCAAGTATCAGATTATGATTTATTTTAGCATTGTTAAAGGACAACATTTACTAGACTAGGTGCTGTTGCATTTGTCTTGTTGTTTTGCATTTATTGATTATGTAAGTCCACTGTATTGACTGGTCCTTTAAACTGGACTATCATGCTAATAATTTCATTTGTGTCTTCATTTTATTGAATATTTTCGCAAATGAGGGTTAATCTATGTCTTTAGCTATTTTAGCTAGAAGAATTTTGTTTTAAGATAATCAATTATTTGTTTTATAATTGGATTCAATTCTTAACTGTTACTCTGGGCTTCAAGATTGAGTTCTAAGACTAAAACTTTAAGCTTATACTAGTTTAGTTGTTCTTATTAAGGAACTAATTCCTGAGTTCTTTCCCAAGTAACATGTTTGTAATTGGGGTTCGAAATCAGCTCCCTAATATTGCGATGTTCGTGCCGTATTCCAGCTTGGCTGGTAAGGGGCAGGTTAAGACTTCTTTGAAATTTATTTGGTTCTATTTTGTCCAAATTTCTTTGATTTTATTCCAGTAAGGCTAACACTTTCTTTAAGTGTGTTTCTGTCCTATATATTTTGGGTACTGTTGAAGCATGGCTGGGCACCCATGGGGTTCAAGCGCTGCTCAGACCTGGAATCTTCTGGGGTATTTCTTCCAGTTCCTTTTTTAGGAACCGGGTTTGGAGTTTTATTCAAACTATTTTGCCTTTTTATGGTCATTGATAGCATTATTTGTTTTCATTAGATACAATAAATGCATATTTTAATTTTTCTGTTTTCATTCAGATTATTTTCTGAGGATGCGGAATCTCATATGATTCACTTGCTCTTCAGGACATAGTTAGAGGATCTTTTTTTCGAAAGCTCTTGATTCCTCACACAAGGGTCACCTTTTTTAGGTTTCCAGAAAGTTTGTGTCACTGTCTTTGTCTCTATCAGACGAGGGATAATTCTATTGGGTTCTGTCTGTCGGTACCTTTAGTCTCTATTTCCTTCAGTTGCTATATATGCATAGAAGTTTTAGGTCTTATGGCCACGGCATTGGATTCAATTCCCTTTGCTCATTTTCACTAGAAAGAACCTTTCCAGTCTTTTATGAGTGTTTCTTCTAGAATATGGTTGGAGGATAAATTTACTAAAAAGTTTGTTGATTCCTCAGACAAGGGTAACCTTTTTTTAGGTTTCCTGATAGATTCAGTGTCCTTGACTCTGTCTCTGACGGACAAGAGACGTCTGAAATTGGTTTCAGCTTGTCGAAACCTTAATTCTCAATCTTTCCCTTCGGTAGCCTTATGCATGGAAATTCTAGGTCTTATGACTGCGGCATTGGACGCGGTTCCCTTTGCTCGTTTTCACATGCAACCTCTTCAGCTCTGTATGCTGAACCAGTGGTGCAGGGATTATACAAAGATATCTCAATTAATATCTTTAATACCGATTGTTCGACACTTTCTGACGTGGTGGACAGACCACCATCGTTTAATTCAGGGGGCTTCTTTTGTTCTTCCAACCTGGACTGAGATTTCAACAGATGCAAGTCTTACAGGTTGGGGAGCTGTTTGGGGGTCTCTGACAGCACAAGGGGTTTGGGAATCTCAGGAGGTGAGATTACCAATCAATATTTTGGAACTCCGTGCAATTTTCAGAGCTCTTCAGTCATGGCCTCTTCTAAGAGAGAGTCGTTCATTTGTTTTCAGACGGACAATGTCACAACTGTGGCATATGTCAATCATCAAGGAGGGACTCACAGTCCTCTGGCTATGAAAGAAGTATCTCGAATTCTGGTTTGGGCGGAATCCAGCTCCTGTCTAATTTCTGCGGTTCATATCCCAGGTATAGACAATTGGGAAGCGGATTATCTCAGTCACCAAACGTTACATCCGGGCGAATGGTCTCTTCACCCAGAGGTATTTCTTCAAATTGTTCAAATGTGGGGACTTCCAGAAATAGATCTGATGGCTTCTCATCTAAACAAGAAGCTTCCCAGGTATCTGTCCAGATCCAGGGATCCTCAGGCGGAGGCAGTGGATGCATTGTCACTTCCTTGGAAGTATCATCCTGCCTATATCTTTCCACCTCTAGTTCTTCTTCCTAGAGTAATTTCCAAGATTCTAAGGGGTGCTCGTCTGTTCTGCTGGTGGTTCCAGCATGGCCTCACAGGTTTTGGTATGCGGATCTTGTCCGGATGGCCACTTGCCAACCGTGGACTCTTCCGTTAAGACCAGACCTTCTATCACAAGGTGCTTTTTTTCCATCAGGATCTCAAATCCTTAAATTTGAAGGTATAGAGATTGAACGCTTGATTCTCAGTCATAGTGGTTTCTCTGACTCTCTGTTTAATACTATGTTACAGGCTCGTAAATCTGTATTTAGGAAGATATATTATCGAGTCTGGAAGGTTTACATTTCTTGGTGTTTTTCTCATCATTTTTTCTTGGCATTCTTTTAGAATTCCTAGAATTTTACAGTTTCTTCAGGATGGTTTGGATAAAGGTTTGTCTGCAAGTTCCTTGAAGGACAAATCTCTGCTCTTTCTGTTCTTTCTCACAGAAAGATTACTAGTCTTCCTGTTATTCATTGTTTTGTACAAGCTTTGGTTCGTATAAAACCTGTCATTAAGTCAATTTCTCCTCCTTGGAGTTTGAATTTGGTTCTGGGGGCTCTTCAAGCTCCTCCGTTTGAACCTATGCATTCGCTGGACATTAAATTACTTTCTTGGAAAGTTTTGTTTCTTTTGGCCATCTCTTCTGCTAGAAGAGTTTCTGAATTATCTGCTCTTTCTTGTGAGTCTCCTTTTCTGATTTTTCATCAGGATAAGGCGGTGTTGCGAACTTCTTTTAAATTCTTACCTAAGGTTGTGAATTCTAACAACATTAGTAGAGAAATTGTGGTTCCTTCATTGTGTCCTAATCCTAAAAATTCTAAGGAGAGATCATTGCATTCTTTGGATGTAGTTAGAGCTTTGAAATATTATGTTGAAGCTACTAAGAATTTCCGAAAGACTTCTAGTCTATTTGTTATCTTTTCCGGTTCTAGGAAAGGTCAGAAGGCCTCTGCCATTTCTTTGGCATCTTGGTTGAAATCTTTAATTCATCATGCTTATGTCGAGTCGGGTCAAACTCCGCCTCTAAGGATTACAGCTCATTCTACTAGGTCAGTTTCTACTTCCTGGGCGTTTAGGAATGAAGCTTCGGTTGATCAGATTTGCAAAGCAGCAACTTGGTCTTCTTTGCATACTTTTACTAAATTCTACCATTTTGATGTGTTTTCTTCTTCTGAAGCAGTTTTTGGTAGAAAAGTTCTTCAGGCAGCTGTTTCAGTTTGATTCGTCTGCTTATAATTTCAGTTTTTTTCATTATAAGATTTAAACTTTATTTTGGGTGTGGATTATTTTCAGCGGAATTGGCTGTCTTTATTTTATCCCTCCCTCTCTAATGACTCTTGCGTGGAAGATCCACATCTTGGGCATTCATTATCCCATACGTCACTAGCTCATGGACTCTTGCTAATTACATGAAATAAAACATAATTTATGTAAGAACTTATCTGATTAATTTCTTTCATATTAGCAAGAGTCCATGAGGCCCACCCTTTTTTGTGGTGGTTATGATTTTTTTGTATAAAGCACAATTATTCCAATTTCTTATTTTATATGCTTTCGCACTTTTGTCTTATCACCCCACTTCTTGGCTATGCGTTAAACTGATTTGTGGGTGTGGTGAGGGGTGTATTTATAGGCATTTTGAGGTTTGGGAAACTTTGCCCCTCCTGGTAGGAATGTATATCCCATACGTCACTAGCTCATGGACTCTTGCTAATATGAAAGAAATGAATTTATCAGGTAAGTTCTTACATAAATTATGTTTTTAAAATAAGTTACAAATTTTACTAAAACGTACTAAATCCAAAGCATACTTTATTTTTAAAGGGACATTAAAACTAAATGTTTCTTTTGTGATTCAGACAGAGCATACAATTTTTTATAGGTTTCCAATTTACTTCTATTATCAAATGTGCTTTGTTCCCATGGTATTCTTTGTTGAAGAGATTCCTAGGTAGATGTCTGGAGAAAATAGTGCTGCCATCTAGTGCTTTTGCAAATGGATAAGATTCTTGCGAAACCACTGCCGTATAATGCACCAGACACATGTACGCTCTTGAGCTTACATCCGTGCTTTTCAACTAATGCTACCAAGAGTAAATTTGATAATAGACGTAAATTTGAAATCTGTAATAAATAAACATCTAATAAAATTGCATGTTCTATCTGAACCATGACAGAAAATGTTTGTCTTTCATGTCCCTTTAATGTAAAATAAAACTTGCATCCTTGGCATGTGCCTGAACAAGGGGTTTTCTTGTGTATCTTTAAAGTTCTCTCACAGGCCTCACCATATTTTGTAAGCATTTTACTCTTGCTTGTCTCATGGTTTTATTTCATATAAGGAGAGAGCTTCCTTATTTTCTACGGGAGGCAGCTTGCCCATGGGAAGGATTTGCAGGTCCTCTTTGTTTTTTAGAGCTTTGAGTAAATCTGTCAATGTAAATGTCAGGGTTATGATTTCACTAAATCCTGTGAGTTTTAGAAATTAGAGCACTAAGTTTTACACTAAGGGATATAAAGCTCAACAAATTTCTTACATCCTTATAAAATAGCATTATTTAAACCTGCTAACTTCTCTGTGGGATAGGAGGTCACTAGCTGTTATGGAACACACCCCACAGCTCTATTGGGGAGCATTGACATGCCTCACAAGCATACAATCACATATCCTTGCTGCTATACCCAATAACTCAAATCCACAAACAAAAGGAAGTTTATTGTTGCAATACAAAAAAAAAGAAAATAGGCATATATACCGTCATAAAAGATGCGCTACTGGTGCACTTCTTCATATCTACCCAGTTTCCACCCCCCCCCTTTCCTTTTTATTGAGAATATATAACATAACAATTTATGGTGACATAAATCCACCAAAATATACAAATGAAAAAAACAAAAACATACAAACATTTTTTTTTAAACAAAGTACAAGTAAATAAGTTCACCAACAAGACAACTGTTCTTGAATAGATCAGAGGGGTGTACTGGATGTTTGTATTTGGTTGCTATAGAGCTAAGTTACCCTTCATTAGAACAGAAAGGATGGTGGCAACACAGGAATGCAGTATGTAAGTTGTCAGATGCTTACAAGTATTCTTACGTATTTAATTCCTATCATTGAGTGATGCTATCCTCCTTCAGTGGATCTCTTAACACATGACCGTGTTGTTCTTAAAACTAAAATAATGATGGTACAAACTCCTAATCCTCTGTTTTATTACTGACTTTCAGTGTCCTACAATCCCAAACCAACAGTGTGGCCTCAGCACATTCCAGCATTGTGGAATCGGAAAGCAGCGAATCAGACAGCTCTTCTGATTCAGAATCTGAGAGCAGCTCAAGTGACGGTGAGGTGAAAAATCCACCCAGAGCTCCTACACCAGAGGTATTATACCCACCTTACTATATAGCTAGTAGTGGGAATGGGGATGCTCTTCTAGAGGCCATTGATAACCCCTTAATGTGTTTGCAGCTGGTATAACAAGTCATTGTAGAGTATCAACATTATTTGTGGGAAATAGCTCCTTTAGGTATATTTTTGTATATTGATTTGCTCTCTCTGCTTATTGAAACCATAACTTCAGCCGAAACGCGTAAGCCCAGTGCTGCGCTCACTCTGCATAAAGAAAACAATAAAGTCCAAGTTTTATACTACCAGGCGTGGATCATACATTTTTTCCTTTTGAAGTCTATTGAAACCATAACCCAGTCAAATGATTGAGCTTGCAGAGAAAGCAGATCTCATTAGTGTATCTTTTTTTTTATATTTACACAAAATCCTCTCTTATGTTTCACTGTATACACAGTGAGACTGATACTTAGAGAGAGCAATGGAAAATAAACATTTTAGTATCTCTCTATCGTACTCCCCACTGGGACTGTGATTTCTTCTAAACAATCTAAGACCTGTTAGTATAGATTGGGAGCTATACGAACAGCTCAAGTGTAGTTTTTTTGAATATCTGACCACAGCTCCATGTACACAGTGGATCCACTGTTTACTGGTGCAGTCTCGGCAACACGTGCCTTCTTTGCAAGATAAACCTACTATTATGTGCAATTTATACTCTTTATTGAAAGTATTGCGGTGGGGGGGGGGGGGGGATTTGGTCATTTTCAATAGGCACCATTTATGATAATACTAATCTCATAACAAACAGTGGGTCCACTATACTATAGACTATCCGCTGTGTACTTGAAGCTGTGGTCGGATATTCCCTACAACTGCACTTGTGCAGCTCCTAATCTTTACATAGGGCGTGTGATGCATTGCCTATTGGCTGCGCCAGATGACTGTCATATTATTTGAAAAATGGACTTCACTCGGAGGAAGCCAGGACACTGGCCAGGGGGAAAATAAATTTTATTTTCTAGTACAAATATAATGTTTAACAGGAAAATGAGTACTAATGCACATTTATTAATTAATGCTTTAATATATGAAGACTTGTTATGCTGAATTTACCTTCACTTTAAAGGGACAGTCAACACCAGAATTGCTGTTGTTTTAAAAGATAGGTAATACTTTAATTACAAATTCCCCAGTTTTGCATGACCAACACAGTTATAATAATATATGTTTCTCCAACATAGGTGTGTCCGGTCCACGGCGTCATCCTTACTTGTGGGATATTCTCTTCCCCAACAGGAAATGGCAAAGAGCCCAGCAAAGCTGGTCACATGATCCCTCCTAGGCTCCGCCTACCCCAGTCATTCTCTTTGCCGTTGTACAGGCAACATCTCCACGGAGATGGCTTAGAGTTTTTTAGTGTTTAACTGTAGTTTTTATTATTCAATCAATAGTTTGTTATTTTAAAATAGTGCTGGTATGTACTATTTACTCAGAAACAGAAAAGAGATGAAGATTTCTGTTTGTATGAGGAAAATGATTTTAGCACCGTAACTAAAATCCATGGCTGTTCCACACAGGACTGTTGAGAGCAATTAACTTCAGTTGGGGGAACAGTGTGCAGTCTCTTACTGCTTGAGGTATGACACATTCTAACAAGACGATGTAATGCTGGAAGCTGTCATTTTCCCTATGGGATCCGGTAAGCCATGTTTATTAAGATAGTAAATAAGGGCTTCACAAGGGCTTATTAAGACTGTAGACTTTTTCTGGGCTAAATCGATTCATTATTAACACATATTTAGCCTTGAGGAATCATTTATTCTGGGTATTTTGATATGATTATATCGGCAGGCACTGTTTTAGACACCTTATTCTTTAGGGGCTTTCCCTAATCATAGTCAGAGCCTCATTTTCGCGCCGGTATGGCGCACTTGTTTTTGAGGACAGCATGGCATGCAGCTGCATGTGTGTGGAGCTCTGATACATAGAAAAGTCTTTCTGAAGGCATCATTTGGTATCGTATTCCCCTTTGGGCTTGGTTGGGTCTCAGCAAAGCAGATTCCAGGGACTGTAAAGGGGTTAAATATAAAAACGGCTCCGGTTCCGTTATTTTAAGGGTTAAAGCTTCCAAATTTGGTGTGCAATACTTTTAAGGCTTTAAGACACTGTGGTGAAATTTTGGTGAATTTTGAACAATTCCTTCATACTTTTTCGCAATTGCAATAATAAAGTGTGTTTAGTTTAAAATTTAAAGTGACAGTAACGGTTTTATTTTAAAACGTTTTTTGTGCTTTGTTATCAAGTTTATGCCTGTTTAACATGTCTGAACTACCAGATAGATTGTGTTCTGACTGTGGGGAAACCAAGGTTCCTTCTCATTTAACTATATGTATTTTATGTCATAAAAAAAAAAAAAAAAAAAAAAAAATTTAGTAAAAATGATGCCCAAGATGATTCCTCAAGTGAGGGGAGTAAGCATGGTACTGCATCATCCCCTCCTTCGTCTACACCAGTCTTGCCCATACAGGAGGCCCCTAGTACATCTAGTGCGCCAATACTCCTTACTATGCAACATTTAACGGCTGTAATGGATAATTCTATCAAAAACATTTTAGCCAATATGCCCACTTATCAGCGAAAGCGCGACTGCTCTGTTTTAGAAAATTCTGTAGAGCATGAGAACGCTGATGATATGGTTTCTGAAGGGCCCCTACACCAGTCTGAGGGGGCCAGGGAGGTTTTGTCTGAGGGAGAAATTTCAGATTCAGGAAACATTTCTCAACAAGCTGAACCTGATGTGATTACTTTTAAATTTAAGTTGGAACATCTCCGCGCTCTGCTTAAGGAGGTGTTATCCAATTTGGATGATTGTGATTATCTGGTCATTCCAGAACCACTATGTAAAATGGAAAAGTTCTTAGAGGCCCCGGGGCCCCCCGAAGCTTTTCCTATATCCAAGCGGGTGGCGTACATTGTTAGTAAAGAATGGGACAGGCCCGGTATACCTTTAGTACCTCCCCCCATATTTATAAAATTGTTTTCCTATAGTCGACCCCAGAAAGGACTGATGGCAGACAGTCCCCAAGGTCGAGGGGGCGGTTTCTACTCTACACAAGCGCGCCACTATACCCATAGAAGATAGTTGTGCTTTCCAAGATCCTATGGATAAAAAATTAGAAGGTCTGCTAAAGATGTTTGTTCAGCAAGGTTCCCTTCTACAACCAATTGCATGCATTGTCCCTGTCACTGCAGCCGCGTGTTTCTAGTTTGATGAGCTAGGAAAGGCGATTATTAGTAATTCTTCTTCTTATGAGGAGATTATGGACAGAATTCGTGCTCTTAAATTGGCTAATTCTTTCACCCTAGACGCCACCTTGCAATTGGCTAGGTTAGCGGCGAAAAAATTCTGGGTTTGCTATTGTGGCGCAGAGCGCTTTGGTTAAAATCTTGGGCAGCGGATGCGTCTTCCAAGAACAAATTGCTTGACATTCCTTTCAAGGGGAAAACACTCTTTGGCCCTGACTTGAAAGAGATTATCTCTGATATCACTGGGGGCAAGGGCCACGCCCTTCCTCAGGATAGGTCTTTTCAAGACCAAAAATAAACCTAAGTTTCGTCCCTTTCGCAGAAACGGATCAGCCCCAAGGGCTACGTCCTCTAAGCAGGAAGGTAATACTTCTCAAGCCAATCCAGCCTGGAGACCTATGCAAGGCTGGAGCAAAGGAAAGCAGGCCAGGAAACCTGCCACTGCTACCAAGACAGCATGAAATGCGGGCCCCCGATCCGGGACCGGATCTGGTGGGGGGCAGACTCTCTCTCTTCGCTCAGGCTTGGGAAAGAGATGTTCTGGATCCTTGGGCGCTAGAAATAGTCTCCCAAGGTTATTCTCTGGAGTTCAAGGGGCTTCCTCCAAGGGGAGAGGTTCCACAGGTCTCAGTTGTCTTCAGACCACATAAGAAGACAGGCATTCTTACATTGGGTAGAAGACCTGCTAAAAATGGGAGTGATTCATCCTGTTCCATTAGGAGAACAAGGGATGGGGTTCTACTCCAATCTGTTCATAGTTCCCAAAAAAGAGGGAACGTTCAGACCAATCTTAGATCTCAAGATCTTGAACAAGTTTCTCAAGGTTCCATCGTTCAAGATGGAAACCATTCGAACACTTCTTCCTTCCATCCAGGAAGGTCAATTCATGACCAAGGTGGATTTCAAGGATGCGTATCTACATATTCCTATCCACAAGGAACATCATCGGTTCCTAAGGTTTGCATTCCTGGACAAGCATTTCCAGTTCGTGGCATTTTCTTTCGGATTAGCCACTGCTCCTAGGATTTTCTCATAGGTACTAGGGTCCCTTCTGGCGGTGCTAAGACCAAGGGGCATTGCTGTAGTACCTTACTTGGACGACATTCTGATTCGAGCGTCGTCCCTTCCTCAAGTAAAGGCTCACACGGACATTGTCCTGGCCTTTCTCAGATCTCACGGATGGAAAGTGAACGTGGAAAAGAGTTCTCTATCTCCGTCAACGAGGGTTCCCTTCTTGGGAACTATAATAGACTCCTTAGAAATGAGGATTTTTCTGACAGAAGCCAGAAAAACAAAACTTCTAGACTCTTGTCGGATACTTCATTCCGTTCCTCTTCCTTCCATAGCGCAGTGCATGGAAGTGATAGGTTTGTTGGTAGCGGCAATGGACATAGTTCCTTTTGTGCGCATTCATCTAAGACCATTACAACTGTTCATGCTCAGTCAGTGGAATGGGGACTATTCAGACTTGTCTCCGAAGATACAAGTAAATCAGAGGACCAGAGACTCATTCCGTTGGTGGCTGTCCCTGGACAACCTGTCACAAGGGATGACCTTCCGCAGACCAGAGTGGGTCATTGTCACGACCGACGCCAGTCTGATGGGCTGGGGCGCGGTCTGGGGATCCCTGAAAGCTCAGGGTCTTTGGTCTCGGGTAGAATCTCTTCTACCGATAAATATTCTGGAACTGAGAGCGATATTCAATGCTCTCAAAGCTTGGCCTCAGCTAGCGAGGGCCAAGTTCATACATCAACCATCAGGGGGGAACAAGGAGTTCCCTAGCGATGGAAGAAGTGACCAAAATCATTCTATGGGCGGAGTCTCACTCCTGCCACCTGTCTGCTATCCACATCCCAGGAGTGGAAAATTGGGAAGCGGATTTTCTGAGTCGTCAGACATTGCATCCGGGGGAGTGGGAACTCCATCCGGAAATCTTTGCCCAAGTCACTCAACCGTGGGGCATTCCAGACATGGATCTGATGGCCTCTCGTCAGAACTTCAGAGTTCCTTACTACGGGTACAGATCCAGGGATCCCAAGGCGGCTCTAGTGGATGCACTAGTAGCACCTTGGACCTTCAAACTAGCTTATGTGTTCCCGCCGTTTCCTCTCATCCCCAGGCTGGTAGCCAGGATCAATCAGGAGAGGGCGTCGGTGATTTTGATAGCTCCTGCGTGGCCACGCAGGACTTGGTATGCAGATCTGGTGAATATGTCATCGGCTCCACCATGGAAGCTACCTTTGAGAGACCTTCTTGTTCTAGGTCCGTTCGACCCACTCCAGCTGACTGCTTGGAGATTGAACGCTTGATCTTATCAAAGCGAGGGTTCTCAGATTCTGTTATTAATACTCTTGTTCAGGCCTGAAAGCCTGTAACCAGAAAAATTACCACATAATTTGGTATATCTGTTGGTGTGAATCTGCAGGATTCCCTTGGGACAAGGTTAAGATTCCTAAGAGTCTATCCTTCCTTCGAGAAGGATTGGAAAAAGGATTATCTGCAAGTTCCTTGATGGGACAGATTTCTGCCTTGTCTGTGTTACTTCACAAAAAGCTGGCAGATGTGCCAGATGTTCTAGCCTTTGTTCAGGCTCTGGTTAGAATCAAGCCTGTTTACAAAATTTTGACTCCTCCTTGGAGTCTCAACCTAGTTCTTTCAGTTCTTCAGGGGGTTCCGTTTGAACCCTTACATTCCGTTGATATTAAGTTATTATCTTGGAAAGTTTTGTTTTTGGTTGCAATTTCTTCTGCTAGAAGAGTTTCAGAATTATCTGCTCTGCAGTGTTCTTCTCCTTATCTGGTGTTCCATGCAGATAAGGTGGTTTTGCGTACTAAACCTGGTTTTCTTCCAAAAGTTGTTTCTAACAAAAACATTAACCAGGAGATAGTTGTGCCTTCTTTGTGTCCTAATCCAGTTTCAAAGAAGGAACGTTTGTTGCACAACTTGGATGTAGTTCGTGCTCTCAAATTTTACTTAGCAGCTACTAAGGATTTCAGACAAACTTTGTCTTTGTTTGTTGTTTATTCTGGTAAACGGAGAGGTCAAAAAGCAACTTCTACCTCTCTCTCCTTCTGGATTAAAAGCATTATCCGATTGGCTTATGAGACGCTGGACGGCAGCCTCCTGAAAGAATCACAGCTCACTCCACTAGGGCTGTGGCTTCCACATGGGCCTTCAAGAACGAGGCTTCTGTTGATCAGATATGTAAGGCAGCGACTTGGTCTTCACTGCACACTTTTTCTAAATTTTACAAATTTGATACTTTTGCTTCTTCTGAGGCTATTTTTGGGAGAAAGGTTTTGCAAGCCGTGGTGCCTTCCATTTAGGTGACCTGATTTGCTCCCTCCCTTCATCCGTGTCCTAAAGCTTTGGTATTGGTTCCCACAAGTAAGGATGACGCCGTGGACCGGACACACCTATGTTGGAGAAAACAGAATTTATGTTTACCTGATAAATTACTTTCTCCAACGGTGTGTCCGGTCCACGGCCCGCCCTGGTTTTTTTAATCAGGTCTGATAATTTATTTTCTTTAACTACAGTCACCACGGTAACATATGGTTTCTCCTATGCAAATATTCCTCCTTAACGTCGGTCGAATGACTGGGGTAGGCGGAGCCTAGGAGGGATCATGTGACCAGCTTTGCTGGGCTCTTTGCCATTTCCTGTTGGGGAAGAGAATATCCCACAAGTAAGGATGACGCCGTGGACCGGACACACCGTTGGAGAAAGTAATTTATCAGGTAAACATAAATTCTGTTTTTACCTCTGTAATTACCTTGTATCTAAGCCTCAGCAGACTGCCCCTTATTTCAGTTCTCTTGACAGACTTGCAGTTTAGCCAATCAGAGCTGTCTCCATGGTAAATTCACGTGCATGAGCTCAATATTATCTATATGAAACACGTTAACTAATGCCCTCTAGTGGTGAAAAACTGTCGAAATGCATTTAGATTAGAGGCGGCCTTCAAGGTCTAAGAAATTAGCATATGAACCTCCTAGGTTTAGCTTTCAACTAAGAATACCAAGATAACAAAGCAAAATTGGTGATAAAAGTAAATTGGAAAGTTGTTTAAAATCACATGCCCTATTTGAAACATGAAAGTTTTTTTGGGACTTGACTGTCCCTTTAAGTATTGAAATATTCAGTATAGGTGGGAATACAACAGGCAAAATCAACAAAATAAATGTAAAGGAACTTTTGTAATAAATAATTTAGCACACTCTAGCAGGAAAAATTGATCACTGGTAACACATTAAATAGAAGTAAAATGTCTCAGTACATTGTCCCTTTAAGCAAGCTGTGTCATGCAGCAGATGTCTACACACATTTTGGTTGCCATAACTGACTACTATCTTGTTTTCATTTAGTATAATCTGACAATAAAACTAGTTAACATAGATACCAAAAAATAGAGATCAAAATTGTTGACCATTGCCAAACATTTGGATGTATTTGAACTCCTGTGGAGCCAGAAAGTCTTACAATGTTTATTAGTTGTAAAATAATATGCAGTCTGCCAGCCTATTGTCAGTTATAATCCCCAATCAGAATTTATTTTTTTTAGAAATTTTAGCCAAGACTATGGAGTAATCCTTTGTTTTCCCAAATGTGTTCCTGTAATTTTTAGGGTCCATATGAAAAGTTTCTCAAAGTTTTTCCTCAGTAATTGTGGTCTGTCTGTTTGTGAAATATACCCATGTAATGTAATTTGTGTGACGTGTGCCGTAAATCAAATGATTTAATACTTATGGCAAATCCATAATTACACAAAAACAACAGGTTATACACTTCTACCTTTTTATATTTATTTATACATTTTTGTTTTAGTCTAAAGGATCATGGAAATCAAAAATAAAGCTACCGTAAAGTTACAATTAAACTTTCATGATTAAGATAGCCTGGGATTTTAAACTGCTTTCTAATTTTAATTCTGTTAATTAATTTGCTTTGTTTTTTTTGGTAACTTTTGTTGAAAACCATAACTAGGTAGTCTCATCAGTAGCAGTTCACTACTGGGAGCTAGCTGCCAACTGTTGGCTGAGCATATATGGCTCTTGTCATTAGCTCACCCAGTGTGTACAACTAGCTCCCAGTAGTGTGTAACTGCTATTTCATCCAAGGATACCAAGAGAATTGATAATAGAAGTTAAAGGGCCAGTAAACCCACCAAATAATGTTCTATGTGCAGAATTATAAAACATTAGCCTAGCGCCAGCTTTCTAAAGCAAAGTATTTCAGAGATATTTACCTACGAAAGTGAATTTTACTGGCTCTACTTGAACCAGTCTGTTTTCTTTCATGTAAATAGAAAGAGTCCATGAGCTAGTGACGTATGGGATATATATTTCTACCAGGAGGAGGCAATGTTTCCCAAACCTCAAAATGCCTATAAATACACCTCAAACCACACACATAATTTAGTTTTACAAACTTTGCCTCCTATGGAGGTGGGGAAGTTTGTGCTTGATTTTTATGATTTCTTCTATGATAAGCGCTTCTAAGCATTCTGAAGCCCAATTCCTCTGAGTACAGTGTTTGTCAGAGGGACGTGAAGAGAGTATTGCCTATTGATTTTTATGGTTTCACTCATGGGAAATCTTTTCAAGGGCTCTCTGTTATCGGTCGTAGGGATTAATCTCCTACCTCCCTTTTCAGATCGACAATATACTCAAACCATTACCTCTGCTGATAGTTTTCAGTACTGGTTTGGCTATCTGCTATATGTGGATGGGTGTCTTCGGTAAGTATGTATCATTATTTAAGACACTCTCAGCTATGTTTGGTTCTTTATGTATTAATATAATATAAATATATGTATTTACTTATATTTGCCATGTGTCAGGTCTATGTGTATTTTCCTTTGCAGTCTAATAGTTTCAGTATGAGAATCATGTTTAAGGAAGTTATTTAGAAGAAGAAAAAAATCTTACTTGGGGTTTAGTCTTTTTTTCCAATTTGACTTGTTTTTTACTTAATTTGCGGGCAAATCTAGGCTCGCGAGGGCGCAAAATGCTGTTATTGCGTCATTTTTGGTGTGAAAATTTTTTTGCCGCAAATTTGCGTGTCTAGTGTCACAAGTTTCATAATTTCCTGCATCTTTATTGACATTTGTTTGGCACGAAGTTGTGCTTGTTATGACATTGTTTGGCACCATTTTTTTTGTTATATTACCCCACTTCCTTTATGCTCCCTGCTCTCTTTACATTCTAGAGGGCTATGCTGTTTGCTTTTCTGCTTATTTAGCATTTGCATTTTTTCCCATTCCTGAAACTGCTATATGAGGAAATTGGATTTTTTGTTTAAATGTTATTTTTTCTTTTACATTTTGCAAGATGTCTGTCTGATTCTGTCTCAGAAGGTACTGTAGGAACCATGCTGCATGAACACAGTTCTACCAAATCTAAGTGTATCTGTTGTAAGCAAGCTGAGATTATATCTCTGGCTATATTATGTAACAGTTGTCATGATAAGCTTTTGCATGCCGATAATGTTTCTATTAGTACTAGTACAGCACCTGTTGTTCCCTCAACATCTAATGTACATGATATCCCTGTTGATATGAAAAATTATATTGCTAATGCAATACAGAAGGCTATGTCTGCTATTCCACTTTCTAATAAACTTAAAAGGTCTTTTAAAGCTTCTCATAAAACTGATTAAATTTGTGATGACCGACAACATACTGAAATATCCTCCTCTGAAGAGTATCTCTCTGCTTCAGAAGATCCTACTTCAGACATTGAAATTGATCAATCTTATCTTTTTAAGATTGAATATATTCGTTCTTTGTTGAAAGTAGTATCGGTTACTTTGGGTATTGAGTCTGATCCGATTGGTAACAAAACCAGTAAACGTTTAAATTCTGTTTTTAAACCTTCTGTGATTACTCCTGAGGTTTTTCTTGTTCCAGATGCTGTTTCTGATGTGATTGCTAATGAATGGTCTAAGCCTGGTGCTTATTTTAATCCTTATTCTTGGTTCAAGAAGTTATATCCTTTACCAGTGGCTAAATTGGAGAATTGGCGAAAATTCCATAAGGTTGATAGGGCTATTTCTACTCTTGCCAAACGTACTACTATTCCTATGGAAGATAGTACTACTTTTAAGGATCCTTTAGATAGGAAGATTGAATCTATCTAAGGAAAGCTTATTTACATTCTGGTTGTATTCTCAGGCCTGCCATTTCTATGGCTGATGTTGCGGCTGCATCAACTTTTTGGTTGGATAGCATAGAACACTAGGAAACGGATCCTGCTTTTCCTGATTATTAGATCCTTAATAATGCTAATAATTTTATCTGTGATGCTATTTTTGATATCATCAAGATGAATGTTAAATCTATGTCTTTAGCTATTCTGGCTAGAAGAGCTTTATGGCTTAAATCATGGAATGCTGACATGGTATCTAAATCTAGATTACTATCTCTATCTTTCCAGGGTAATAATTTATTTGGTTCTTAGTTGGACTCTATTATTTCCACTATCACTGGGGGGAAGGGAGATTTTTTGCCCCAAGAAAAAGTCTAAGGGTAAATCTAAAGCTTCTAATCTATTTTGTTCCTTTCGTCAGATTAGAGAACAGAAAACCACTCCTTCCCCTATGGACTCTGGCTCCAATTGGAAGCCATCTTCAAGTTGGAATAAATCCAAGCCTTATATGAAACCAAAGCCAGCCCCCAAGACTGCATGAAGGTGCGGCCCTCAATCCAGTTCAACTGGTGGGGGGCAGATTGAAATTATTTAAAAACATTTGGGCAGATTCTGTTCAGAATCAGTGGATTCAGAGCATTGTTTCTCAAGGGTATCAAATAGGTTTTAGAGTAAGACCTCCTGTGAGAAGATTCTTTCTCTCTCACGTTCCAGCAAATCCTGTGAAAGATCAGGCTTTTCTGAAAGGTGTTTCAGATCTGGAACTTTCAGGGGTGATTTATACCAGTTCCACTTCAGGAACAGGGTCTGGGTTTTTATTCAAATCTATTCATTGTCCCAAAGAAAGAAAATTCATTTAGACCAGTTCTGGATCTGAAGTTTTTTAATCTTTTTGTAAGGGTCCTAACTTTCAAGATGGTGACTATAAGGACTAGTCTGCCTTTTGTTCAGCAAGGTCATTACATGTCCACAATAGACTTACAGGACGCTTATCTTTATAATGCGATTCATCCAGATCACTATCAGTTTCTGAGATTCTCTTTTTCTAGACAGGCATTACCAATTTGTTGCTCTTCCATTTGGCCTAGCGACATCTTTTCGAAGGTTCTCAGTGCCCTTCTATCTGTTATCAGAGAGCAGGGTATTGTGGTGTTTCCTTATTTGGACGATATCTTGGTACTGGCTCAATCTTTTCATTTAGCAGAATCTCACACAAATCAACTCAATTTTCCAGAGAGTTTCTTGATTCCTCAGACAAGGGTCACCTTTTTAGGTTTCCAGATAGATTCAGTGTCCATGACTCTGTCTCTAACAGACAAGAGACAAATGAAATTGGTTTCCGATTGTCGAAATTTCATTCTCGATCATTTCCTTCAGGGGCTATGTGCATGGAAATTTTAGGTCTCATGACTACAGCATCGGACGTGATCCCCTTTGCTCATTTTCATATGAGACCTCTACAGCTTTGCATGCTGAATCAATGGTGCAGGGATTATACTCGGATATCACAATTGATATACTTAAATCCCAATATTCAACTGTCTCTGTCCTGGTGATTGGACCATCATCGGATTATTCAAGGGGCCTCTTTTGTTCGTCCTTCCTGGACTGTGATCTCAACAGATGCAAGTCTCACAGGTTGGGGAGCTGCCTGGGGGTCTCTGACAGCACAAGGGGTTTGAAACCTCAAGAGGCGAGGTTACCAATCAATATTTTAGAACTCTGTGCTATCTTCAGAGCTCTTCAGACTTGGCCTCTATTAAATAGAGAACTCTTCATTCGCTTTCAGACAGACAATATCACAACTGTGGCATATGTCAATCATCAGGGAGGGACTTGCAGTCCTTTTAGCAATGAAAGTAGTACCAGGGATACTTTCTTGGGCGAATCCAACTCTTGTCTAATTTCTGTGATTCAAATCCCAGGTGTAGACAATTGGGAAGCGGATTATCTCAGCCGTCAGACTTTGCATCCAGGGGAGTGGTGTCTCCATCCAGATCTGTTTTTTTAGATTGTGCAGATGTGGGGTCTGCCAGAAATAGATGTCATGGCTTCCCATCTAAACAAGAAACTTCCCAGATACCTTTCAGGTCCAGGGATCCTCATGCAGAGATGGTGGATGCGTTAGCAGTTCCTTGGTCTTATAAACTTGATTATATTTTCCGCCTCTAGTTCTTCCTCCAAGATCATAATGGAACAATCGCATGTGTTTCTGGTAGCACCAGCATGGCCTCACAGGTTTTGGTATTTGGATCTTGTCCGGATGTCCAGTTGCCAACATTGGTCACTTCCTTTAAGGCCAGACCTTCTGTCTCATGGGCCGTTTTTCCAGCAGGATCTCAAATCGCTAAATTTGAAGGTATGGAAATTGAACGTTTAGTGCTTAGTCATAGAGGTTTCTCTGACTCAGTCATTGATATTATGTTGCAGGCTCGTAAGTCTGTTTTTAGGAAGATTTATTATCGGGTTTGGAAAACCTATATTTCATGGTGTTCTTCTCATAAATTCTCTTGGCATTCTTTTAGAATTCCTAGAATTTTACAGTTTCTTCAGGATGGTTTGGATAAAGGTTTGTCTGCAAGTACTTTGAAGGGACAAATCTCTGCTCTTTCTGTTTTATTTCATAGAAAGATTGCTAAACTACCTGATATTCACTGTTTTGTTCAGGGTTTGGTCCGTATCAAGCCTGTTAAGTCTATTTCTCCTCCATGGAGTCTTAATTTGGTTTTGAAGGTTTTGTAGGCTCCTCTTTTTGAGCCTATGCATTCTTTGGATATTAAATTACTTTCTTGGAAAGAATTGTTCCTTTTGGCTATCTCCTTCTGCTAGAAGAGTTTCTGAATTATCTGCTCTCTTGTGAGTCTCCTTTTCTGATTTTCCATGAGGATAAAGCTGTTTTGCGGACTTCATTTAAATTTCTTCCTAAGGTTGTGAATTCTAACAGCATTAGTAGGGAAATTGTTGTTCTTTCCTTGTGTCTGAATCCTAAGAATTTGCTTGAAGGATCGTTACATTCTTTGGATGTGTTAAGGGCTTTGAAATACTATGTTGAGGCTACTAAGAATTTCAGGAAGACTTCTAGTCTATTTGTTGTCTTTTCTGGTTCTAGGAAAGGTCAGAAAGCCTCTGCCATTTCTTTGGCATCTTGGTTAAAGCTTTTGATTCACAAGGCTTATTTGGAGGTTTGGACAGTCTCCGCCTCAGAGAATTACAGCTCATTCTACTAGATCAGTTGCCACTTCTTGGGCTTTAAGAATGAAGCTTCAGTTGATCAGATTTGCAAGGCAGCAACTTGGTCTTTGAATATATTTACTAAATGTTACTATTTTGATGTATTTGCTTCTTCAGAAGCAGTCTTTGGTGGAAAAGTACTTCAGGCAGCTGCCTCAGTTTGATTCTTCTGTTTATAAGAACTTATTTTGTGAATTTAATTTCTCAGCGGATATAGCTGTTATTTTATCCCTCCCTAGTGACGCTTCTGTGGACTTCCACATCTTGGGTATTTTATCCCATACGTCACTAGCTCATGGACTCTTGCCATTTACATGAAAGAAAACATAATTTATGTGAGAACTTACCTGATAAATTAATTTCTTTCATAATGGCAAGAGTCTGAGGCCCACCCTTTTTTTGGTAGTTATATTTTTTAGTAAAAAAGCAGAATATTATTTTCCAGTTCCTCTTTTTTGTATGCTTTTTTTTACTCCTTTTTACACATCACTACTTGGCTATACGTTAAACTAAAGTATGTGTGTGGTGGGAAGTGTATTTATAGGCATTTTGAGGTTTGGGAAACTTTGCCCCCTCCTGGTATGAATGTATATCCCATACGTCACTAGCTCATCGACTCTTGCCATTATGAAAGAAATTAATTTATCAGGTAAGTTCTTACATAAATTATGTTTTTTACCTAAGCGCATTAAACTTTATGTAGCTCGCTCCCGCTACCAGACCAGAGCGGGAACGAGCTACAGTCCAGCCCGAAATAGCAGGCAATTCTCTTCTGAACAGAGGACACATTTATGTTGCATTTTTGTTTTTTGCATTGTTAATGGACCATTATGGTAATTTAAATCAGTGCTTGCTGTGCCACAATCCTGTACAGCCAGCAAAATCTCTCCTGGGCTGTAGTTTTATGATTTTGACACCTCATCAGAACTATACAAAAAGCTCTGTGCATGTATGGGGCGTTTCAGGCACCTAGTATTTTGTTATGGACTCTTTTGGAGCTCTTTTGAGAGATGTATTTCTTTCATGTAATTAGCAAGAGTCCATGAGCTAGTGACGTATGGGATATACATTCCTACCAGGAGGGGCAAAGTTTCCCAAACCTTAAAATGCCTATAAATACACCCCTCACCACACCCACAATTCAGTTTTACAAACTTTGCCTCCGATGGAGGTGGTGAAGTAAGTTTGTGCTAGATTCTACGTTGATATGCGCTCCGCAGCAAGTTGGAGCCCGGTTTTCCTCTCAGCGTGCAGTGAATGTCAGAGGGATGTGAGGAGAGTATTGCCTATTTTGAATGCAGTGATCTCCTTCTACGGGGTCTATTTCATAGGTTCTCTGTTATCGGTCGTAGAGATTCATCTCTTACCTCCCTTTTCAGATCGACGATATACTCTTATATATACCATTACCTCTGCTGATTCTCGTTTCAGTACTGGTTTGGCTTTCTACAAACATGTAGATGAGTGTCCTGGGGTAAGTAAATCTTATTTTCTGTGACACTCTAAAGCTATGGTTGGGCACTTTGTTTATAAAGTTCTAAATATATGTATTCAAACATTTATTTGCCTTGACTCAGAATGTTCAACTTTCCTTATTTTTCAGACAGTCAGTTTCATATTTGGGATAATGCATTTGAATTAATCATTTTTTCTTACCTTCAAAAATTTGACTCTTTTTTTCCTGTGGGCTGTTTGGCTCGCGGGGGCTGAAAATGCTTCATTTTATTGCGTCATTCTTGGCGCGGATTTTTTTTGGCGCAAAAATTCTTTTCCGTTTCCGGCGTCATACGTGTCGCCGGAAGTTGCGTCATCTTTTTGACGTTATTTTGCGCCAAAAATGTCGGCGTTCCGGATGTGGCGTCATTTTTGGCGCCAAAAGGCATTTCGGCGCCAAATAATGTGGGCGTCTTGTTTGGCGCTAAAAAAAATATGGGCGTCGCTTTTGTCTCCACATTATTTAAGTCTCATTATTTATTGCTTCTGGTTGCTAGAAGCTTGTTCACTGGCATTTTTTTCCCATTCCTGAAACTGTCATTTAAGGATTTTGATCAATTTGCTTTATATGTTGTTTTTTCTATTACATATTGCAAGATGTTCCACGTTGCAACTGAGTCAGAAGTTACTTGAGGAAAATCACTGCCCAGGGCTGGAGCTACCAAGCTAAGTGTATCTGCTATAAATTTTTGGTACCTGTTTCTCCAGCTGTTGTTTGTATTGCATGTCATGACAAACTTATTAATGCAGATAAAATTTCCTTTAGTACTGTTATATTACCTGTTGCTGTTCCGTCAACATTTAATTTTCAGAGTGTTCCTGATAAACATAAGAGATTTTATTTTAAATCCATTTAGAAGGCTATGTCTGTTATTTCTCCTTCTAGTTTACATAAAAGTCTTTTAAAACTTCTCTTTTTTTCAGATGAATTTTTAAATGAACATCATCGTTCTGATACTGATAATGGTTCTTCTGGTTCAGAAGTTTCTGTCTCAGAGGTTGATGCTGTTAAACCTTTTTATTTGTTCAAGATGGAATTTATTCGTTCTTTATTTAAAGACGTATTAATTGCTTTAGATATAGAGGATTCTGGTCCTCTTGATACTAAATCTAAAACGTTTAAATAGGGTTTTTTAAATCTCCTGTATTTATTCCAGAAGTGTTTAATCTCCCTGATGCTTTTTCTGAAGTAATTTCCAGGGAATGGAATAATTTGGGTAATTCTTTTACTCCTTCTAAACGTTTAAGCAATTATATTCTGTGCCATCTGACAGATTAGAGTTTTTTGGGACAAAATCCCTAAGGTTTGGGGCTGTCTCTATTCCTGCTAAAATGTACTACTATTCTTACGGCAGATAGTACTAAATTAAGGATCCTTTAGATAAGAAAATTGAATCCTTTCTAAGAAAAGTTTACTTATGTTTAGGTAATCTTCTTAGACCTGCTATATTTTTACCGGATGTTGCTGCAGCTTCATCTTTTTGGTTAGAAGTTTTAGCGCAACAATTATCAGATCATAATTTTATAGCATTATTTTTATTCTATAACATGCTAATAATTTTATTGGTGATACCATCTTTTGATATCATTTGAGTTGATGTCAGGTATATGTCTCTAGCTATTTTAGCTAGAAAAGCTTTATGGATTTAACTTGGAATGCTGTTATGTCTTCTAAAGTTAACTTTGTTTTTCCCTTTCTTTCCAGGGTAGTATTCATTTTTTCGTTCTTTTTCTCATAATAAAGAGCTAAAGCCTGATCCTTCATCCTCAGGAGCGGTTTCAGTTTGGAAACTATTTCTAGTTTGGAATATATCCAAGCCTTATAGAAACCTATAGTCAGCTCCTAAGTACCCATGAAGGTGCGGCCCTTTTTTCCAGTTCAGCTGGTATGGGGCAGATTACGTTTTATTCAAAGGAGTTTGGATCAATTCCGTTCTCAAACTCTGGTTTCAGAACATTGTTTCAGAAAGGTACAGAATTGGCTTCAGTTAAGGCCTCCTGCTAAGAGATTTTTTTCTTCCCGTGTCCCAGTTAACACAGCAAGGCTCAGCATTTCTGAAATGTTTCAGATCTAGAGTTGGCTGGAGTAATTATGCCAGTTCCAGTTCTGGAACAGGGGCTAGGGTTTTATTTTATCTCTTCATTATACCAAAGAAGGTCAATTCCTTCAGACCAGTTCCGGATCTATCAATATTGAATCGTTATGTATACCAACATTCAAGATGGTTACTGTAGGACTATTTTGCCTTTTGTTTAGCAAGGGCATTTTATGTCTACAATAGTTTTGAAGGATGTGTATCTGCATATTCCGATTCATTCAGATCACTTTTAGTGTTTGAGATTCTCTGTTTAGACAAGCATTACCAATTTTTTGACTCTACTGTTTGGCCTAGCCTCAGTTCCAAGAATTTTTTTCAAAGATTCTCGGTGCCCTTCTTTCTGTATTCAGAGAACAGGGTTTTTTGTATTTCCTTATTTGGACGATTATCTTGGTATTTGCTCAGTCTTCTCATTCAAAGAATCTCATGCGATTAGACTTGTTGTTTCTTCAAGATCATGGTTGGAGGATCAATTTACCAAAAAGTTCATTGATTCCTCAGTCAAGGGTAATCTTTCTGGGTTTCCAGATAGATTCAGTGTCCATGACTCTGTCTTTAACAGACAAGAGACGTCTAAATTGTTTTCAGCTTGTCGAAACCTTCAGTCACAATCATTCCCTTCGGTAACCTTATGCATGGAAATTCTAGGTCTTATGACTGCTGCATTGGACGCAATCCCCTTTGCTTGTTTTTCACATGCGACCTCTTCAGCTCTGTATGCTGAATCAATGGTGCAAGGATTACACAAAGATATTTCAATTTATATCTTTAAAACAGATTGTTCGTCACTCTCTAACGTGGTGGACAGATCACCATCGTTTAATCCAGGGGGCTTCTTTTGTGCTTCCGACCTGGACTGTAATTTCAACAGATACAAGTCTCACAGGTTGGGGAGCTGTGTGGGGATCTCTGTCGGCACAAGGAGTTTGGGAATCTCAGGAGGTGAGATTACCGATAAATATTTTGGAACTCTGTGCAATTTTCAGAGCTCTTCAGTTTTGGCCTCTTCTATAGAGAGAATCGTTCATTTGTTTTCAGACAGACAATGTCACAACTGTGGCATACATCATCAAGGAGCAACTCACAGTCCTCTGGCTATGAAAGAAGTATCTCGAATTTTTTTGGTTTGGGCGGATTCCAGCTCCTGTCTAATCTCTGCGGTTCATATCCCAGGTATAGACAATTGGGAAGCGGTTTATCTAAGTCGCCAAACGTTGCATCCGGGCGAATGGTTTCTTCACCCAGAGGTATTTCTTCAGGTTGTTCAAATGTGGGAACTTCCAGAAATAGATCTGATGGCGTCTCATCTAATCAAGAAACTTCCCAGATATCTGTCCAGATCCCGGGATCCTTAGGCGGAGGCAGTGGATGCATTATCACTTCCTTGGAAGTATCATCCTGTCTATATCTTTCCGCCTCTAGTTCTTCTTCCAAGAGTAATCTCCAAGATTCTGAAGGAATGTTCGTTTGTTCTGCTGGTAGCTCCGGCATGGCCTTACAGGTTTGGTATGCGGATCTTGTCCGGATGGCCTCTTGCCAGCCGTGGACTCTTCCGTTAAGACCAGACCTTCTGTCGCAAGGTCCTTTTTTCCATCAGGATCTCAAATCCTTAAATTTTAAGGTATGGAGATTGAACGCTTGATTCTTGGTCAAAGAGGTTTCTCTGACTCTGTGATTAATACTATGTTACAGGCTCGTAAATCTGTATCTAGAGAGATATATTATAGAGTCTGGAAGACTTATATTTTTTGGTGTCTTTCTCATCTTTTTTCTTGGCATTCTTTTAGAATACTGAGAATTTTACAGTTTCTTCAGGATGGTTTAGATAAGGGTTTGTCTGCAAGTTCCTTGAAAGGACAAATCTCTGCTCTTTCTGTTCTTTTTCACAGAAAGATTGCTATTCTTCCTGATATTTATTGTTTTATACAAGCTTTGGTTCGTATAAAACCTGTCATTAAGTCAATTTCTCCTCCTTGGAGTTTGAATTTGGTTCTGGGAGCTCTTCAAGCTCCTCCCTTTGAACCTATGCATTCATTGGTCATTAAATTACTTTCTTGGAAAGTTTTGTTCCTTTTGGCCATCTCTTCTGCCAGAAGAGTTTCTGAATTATCTGCTCTTTCTTGTGAGTCTCCTTTTCTGATTTTTCATCAGGATGAGGTGGTGTTGCGAACTTCTTTTGAATTTTTACCTAAAGTTGTGAATTCCAACAACATTAGTAGAGAAATTGTGGTTCCTTCATTATGTCCTAATCCTAAGAATTCTAAGGAGAAATCATTGCATTCTTTGGATGTTGTTAGAGCTTTGAAATATTATGTTGAAGCTACTAAGTCTTTCCGAAAGACTTCTAGTCTATTTGTTCTCTTTTCCGGTTCTAGAAAAGGCCAGAAAGCTTCTGCCATTTCTTTGGCATCTTGGTTGAAATCTTTAATTCATCTTGCCTATGTTGAGTCGGGTAAAACTCCGCCTCAGAGGATTACAGCTCATTCTACCAGGTCAGTTTCTACTTCCTGGGCGTTTAGGAATGAAGCTTCGGTTGATCACATTTGCAAAGTTGCAACTTAGTCCTCTTTGCATACTTTTACTAAATTCTACCATTTTGATGTATTTTCTTCTTCTGAAGCAGTTTTTTGGTAGAAAAGTATTTCAGGCAGCAGTTTCAGTCTGAATCTTCTGCTTATGTTTTTTATTAAACTTTATTTTGGGTGTGGATTATTTTCAGCAGGAATTGGCTGTCTTTATTTTATCCCTCCCTCTCTAGTGACTCTTGTGTGGAAAGATCCACATCTTGGGTAGTCATTATCCCATACGTCACTAGCTCATGGACTCTTGCTAATTACATGAAAGAAAACATAATTTATGTAAGAACTTA
Source organism: Bombina bombina (assembly GCF_027579735.1). Taxonomy (NCBI): domain Eukaryota; kingdom Metazoa; phylum Chordata; class Amphibia; order Anura; family Bombinatoridae; genus Bombina; species Bombina bombina. The sequence goes on along the minus strand of NC_069500.1, from coordinate 930,496,578 downwards.
CCTGATAAATTCATTTCTTTCATATTAGCAAGAGTCCATGAGGCCCACCCTTTTTTGTGGTGGTTATGATTTTTTTGTATAAAGCACAATTATTCCAATTCCTTATTTTATATGCTTTCGCACTTTTTTATCACCCCACTTCTTGGCTATTCGTTAAACTGAATTGTGGGTGTGGTGAGGGGTGTATTTATAGGCATTTTAAGGTTTGGGAAACTTTGCCCCTCCTGGTAGGAATGTATATCCCATACGTCACTAGCTCATGGACTCTTGCTAATATGAAAGAAATGAATTTATCAGGTAAGTTCTTACATAAATTATGTTTTTGTTTTCAGGTGGTTTTAGTTGAATTATTTCTCTAAATACAGATATTTTATGCTTTATACATCATTTGTTGGCTTCTTATTTGTGTCTGAGTTGTCTCATATAAATTGTTTTCATATGTGAAACCATCGCCCCAAATGGTGCCAATGTATTGAGTCCCTGAAGTACACAGCATAGTAATAAGCAGTACAGATTGCCAAAAAAAACACATGCTTTATTTACTGAAAAATACTAGGTGATAATACTACATTTTGGAATGGTAATATTTAACTATTTACTTGTTTTAATGCTTCATTAGAATTTGTATTTCTTTTTAAACTCCAGAGAATTGTGATATTAAACCATTTTACTATGACTTACACTTGAATAATAGGATACTCATAGGGACAGGTATATATTTATTTTATTGTATTATAGATAAACTGAATAATTTAAACCTGTTTTTGCTATACAAAGGAATAGGATTCTGTAATTACAAATTGCATGCTATCAGCTTTAGTATATATTATCTCCAATAATTTGTGCAGTCTACTATTTAACCTTTTGTTCTATCTATGTACTTTTTATTTTGCTTTAGACTGAAGCACGAACAGAAAATATATGGCAGTTAAATTATATTATGAACAAAGGTAGCCAACCAACGGCACAAACAGAAAACCAGAATATTGTGGACCGTGAACAATCAAGCCATAGGGAGAGTAAAGAACAAGAAGACAACTCTCCTTGCCATTCTGAATCCCCAAAGACTAATGAGCCATGCCACACAAATGCCCTTTGGACTACTAAAGAAGAAATTCAGGAAAAAATAAAATGCCCAAATTCCCCTGTGGTAAGAGAAACTGTTGCTCCAAGGCAGACTGTAGGTATAAAGCAACCACGGAAAACTGTGAAAACCTTACTGCAGGAGGAGCCAAAAGGAGGCCTGAAAGTAGAAAGTGAACCAGCTCCTTATAGGCCTAGAGAGCAGCCTTCCAAAGAGAAGCCCACAGAGAAGACGAAAGGGAAGCTAAAATCAAAAGATCATAAGGAACCAAAAGCAAGCGTCACTCAATCCACTGAAAAAAAGAAGCACAAAAGTTCCCATCATAGTAGCAGCAAGAAGTGTTCCAGCACCAAATCTGATAAGAGCCATTTAATCCAGCCTACACCAGAATGTCCCCCTTGCCCACCGATCCAAAATCCTAGCAAAGCCAACCATAGGACTAATATCACTCACCCTGCAGTTATTGTGCGTGAGGACTTTCACAGGGACAAAGTGTTATTACCAATCGGGGGCAACAAATTGTTGTCATCTCCTAGGAACAACCACAAGCCCTGTTCCCTTATTGTCAAAATAAATTTGTCAGCACTCTCTAGAGTCCCAGAGCCACCTGGCAAAACAATCCAGTTAACGTTTAAGAGAGAGATCATCCAAGAATCACATCAGAAGAGGAAAGGTGAGCCTGAGAAGAAACATACACAGAATCACAGCAAAGAGCACTCAAAGAGAAAGGTGGGCATAAACGTTTTAAAAATAAGAAATTGCATTCCTCTTTTTAGGGTGGGAGAGTGAGTCACTTGTAGTAGGCCTAAGATCTTGGACCTGTTTTGTTCACTGATATCGGTAAAAGGTTTCAGAGGAAATTGTTTAATTTTGGAGATGATTAAAACATTTTGTAAGAATTTACATTTAAGGAGAGGTAGGTGAAATGAGTAATCTAAAAATTACAGAATTAGAATTAGACAAATGAATGCAATCTGACTTCACTTATACATTCATGATTCAAAAAGCCAAGGTTATTTGTCACTTTACTTACAGTAGCAAAAGAGGAATGTGACTTAGGAATTATGTTTTCATATAAATATTAAGTTTGATTTGTAGAAGTTCAGCAAGTAAGGCCTATATGTTGCTTGGTTGAAAGGAAATATATTGGCAAAAGAGAAAGTTGTTCACTAATTAGCTTTCATCTTGTTTCGGAACTACGTTTCCATTAGGATAAACTAGACAGCAGAGTGTAAAAGCATCCTGGTAAATGTAGTTCTGAAACATCTGACAGCTGAGAAAAGTAGCGTTTTTCACTAGAAAACAGGACACAATGATTTCCAGTCAGAGGAAATATGGGGATATGCACGAGACTCTCCTAAGAATTAATTGAGCTCACACCTTAGAAGGAAAAATTGATAGTTTGGATGAGCCTCACTGCTCTTATTTGCCATTAAAATCCAGGTTTCTGTGTTTTAGTTATCAAAATCTGTTTCCAATTTACTTCCCTTAACAATTTGTCCTCAGTCTTTTTATATTTACATTTTTCGGAAGCACCCGTTCCTACTGAACAAGAGTTCACAGTGTATATATACATATGAGTCTGTAATTGGCTGATGAATGTCACATGACACAATATTAATGGAAATGTAAACCATCTTTAACATTTCTCAGAAAAAAATTCTGATAATTTGAAATTCAGAGTAAGTGCAACTGTATTGCCTGTTTATTATGCACGTGTTGATTATACAAATCTACTGAATTCAATGCTCTTTAAGTAAGATGTTATACAATGTATTGTTGTACATTGTGTGTTTTTCAAGTGTGTTCTTTGGAAATGGTAATAGTAGTTTTAAGATGTAAACACCTCTTTAAGACAATTTTATAAAAGAATTTGCATGTTGAAATTAATTCAAATAAATGGTTGTTAGATCTCTGGTTGTAGACACAACCTGAAATATATTGCGTAATGCTTCAAAAGTGCATTTTATTGTAAAAAAGGACAATTCAACAAGACAGTTGTGTTTTTGTGAATATTATGGGGATATAAATTATAGAAAGTCATTTTTTGATTCATTGGATCTGTTCAGCCAATCACATACTCAATCATCTGAGTTATTGGGTTCTATGGAGACCACTAATGTTCCCAATCCATAGATAACTGTTTTTATCTGCCTACACATGCACCATTACAGCTTAGTTTCATATATACTTTGTAAGATTTTTTTAAAAAACAATGTCTTTAGTTGGGAGTCAAAAGTAACTAGCTATTTTAACTACTATAATTGACCTTTTCTTACAAACACAAAAATAAAAAATATGATTAGAATTATGGGAGATCTTTTGTACCTTTTTTAGAACAGAAGTTTTCAAATGCAGTCCTCAAAATCTAACAATGGTGATTTTCAGCAATATTATAGTCAGAAAAGGAGAACAAGTTTGGCAGGGGTAATCTTAAAACCAGTACCATTAGTAGATCTTAAAGGGACATTAAACACAAATTCTAAACTACACAATTATGAACCTTCAAATATAAGAATAATTTCGCAATGAAAACTGCAGCTTTGTTTTGTCAAATAAGTATATTGTTGTATGTTTACTCGTTTCACTGATTTCCCTGTCCTTCAGAACAAAAGAACCCTTGCTAACCAATCCTAAACTAATATTCAGATATAGCACAAATTTCGGTTTGCACATGTGCAGACTGGTGTAGCCTGTCATCTTGTATTCCCTTAAGTAGGTTTAGCACTGATTTAACTTAGTTACTATTGAATAGAATGATTTTCTAATCATGATTGTTGAAGCAAAACTAATTATCCACTTTTTAAAGCATGTAACACTATAAATCTTAGGGTGGTAGGGAAAAGTAAACAAAAGCTCACATAAATTGCCTAAAAGTTTAACCTAAGCCTCCCTGGGAGAAAGTGAAAACAAGCACAATTTGTAGATGTATTTTTCAGCAAAAGGCTGCTAAATAAGGAATGTATATTGCAATAATGTTTCACTTGCAATAATGAAACATTTTAGGCGTTGTTGAAATGGCAAGTTTAATGATCCTTTAAAGTGATGGTAGACTCATCCTTTTATAAAAACAGATCCGGAACGTTTGATATTTTAGATGGAGTTTAATTCATCAGTTGTAATGAACATACGATGTAACCTTTTAAATATATATCTGAAATTCAAATACCCCGCACTTGACACACAATTCAAAATTCAATTTCTTTTGTAAAATGATGGTCCACAGTCCTCCATAACAAAGGGATATATTTCTCACCACTAGGTGGAGGTCAAGAACCCATACAAGAGCTTTAAATACCTCCCATCACTCTCTAGTTTGTTTGTTTTTGGCCTTCTAGGTGAAGGTTGAGAAAAGAGGTTGTTCCAGCTACTTGCTTATGGATTTAATTTGAGAGCTCAGACCAATGTGAGAGACCTAGAGTCCCTGGGATTTATCATTCAAAACGAAGAGACTTCACAGCAGCTGAATAATACAGGGACATAGGAATATGCCCTGTTGTGTGCATGAGTATTTCCCTATGGGACTTCAGCCATAACTACCATCAGACGTCGCAAGGACTTGTCTTTAGCTGCCCCCTGAGGGACACAGGTATTTCCTACGGCAATCCTCGGCAGTGCTCAATACCTGGTTGGGCTCTTTACTGGATCCTACTGCATCTGCATTTACAAGGATTCACATGACTCAATTTTTTCTCTTTTTCAAATCCCTACCGGTTCTATCTTTCTCAGGGACATAGTTGGGTATGGCTGATGCCCCTTATAGTCCTCTGACAGCTCTGGGAACAATTTTAGGGCACTTTGTTTAAAATATATGTCTGGCCCTTTAAGAAAACTATCTGCTCAGTTCAGTCAGCGGTTCAGTAGAGGAGACCTTGGTTAGGCGGGGGGGGGGGGGGGTCATGTTTTATAAGTATTTGTGTTTTTAATGCTTGTTGCACAGTTTATTTAACTGACTCCTGCAGCACTGGCGTTTCTTTCCAGTGGTAGCCCCACCGCCTCAGCATTTCTAGGCTTTTCTCCTCAGACTGGAGCTTCTCCAGTGTTTTTGTTTTACCTCAAGTGGTTTTGTACTACTTCTCAAGCCCGATTTACTGTTCTCATATACTCAGGAGGGGGTGAGTATCTATCCAGGAGCTGCCAGGGGGCATTGGGGTATTTTCAGTCTTCTTGAGGATTGTAGTTTACTACATTGAGAATTGTTATAGATGTCTGAGGAGAGTTTAAGCATTGTTTAGAGGACTCTCTACCTGTTTTTTTTCTAACTATTTTATGTAAGGTTTCATTTTAAACTCTTATTATAATTTAATATGAAACTATATGATTCTGTCTCCACTGATTTCACTGTAGAGGAGTCAGTTTCGGGTATTCCTCTTTCCACATATGTATGTCTATCCTGCAAAACTATTCCAGTATGCCAGGTCAATTCATTCTGTGTGGTTGTTTACTTCTAATTTTGCATTGTTATTACTGAGTCGTCTTAGTGTTCTCATTAACAAAATACAGACAGGGTGGTTTTATTCTCTGTAACTAGTGTATATCACCTGGATTATATGGTCTGTTTTAATTGCTACCTCTGTTTCGTAAAGGGGATACAAATATTTTATTATGTACTGTGTGAAGAACCTCTGATTACCTCATACTACAGTCTATTTTATGTGTATTTAGTATATGCACCAGTCTGCAATAGTAATGCTTATATATATGAAGATACAACATGTTGCTTATATTTCAGTGATTCAAGAGAAATGCTTATACATAAGAATATATATCATTGTACTGCTTTCACTGGCAGCATGCCTATGCAGATAGATTTATACTGTATATTACAGTACATTCTATGTCCTTAGAAATGTAATTTCATTAATGTACTCTGTTGTGATATACACAATTATGGGTATATGTTAATGATAGACTGTATATATTTATTGCGCAACAATGCATATATTTTCCATGTGCATTCATGTATATAGATATGTAGGAACAGAATATATTTCTATTTGTGCTTCATGAAAATGAAAATAGTGTGATTATCATATGTACTGCTTTGTATATATGGCTTTTCTATATATATAATCTACATATGTTTATTGAATGTGAAGTAATGCACATAATGTTTTTTTCTTATGTGGATCTTTAGGTCTGTGTAGCACTAAAGACATATGATTTATATTTTTATTGGTTATATGCAATATTTAATTATGTGTGTATGTATATGCCTTTCATACTCTGCATGATTAATTCTAAATGCAGTTATGTAGGATTTCTCTAGTGCTCAGTATAATAGTGAAGATCGTCTAGAGAAAATACCTATTGGTATCTCTTTTATACCTGTTATATGTGTAGTTTAGTTTATGTCTATACACATGGGTTTTATTATGTAGATACTGAATATTAACTGAATATTTTGTTAACAATGTACATAATGTATTCACTTGGTAAATGTTTAAGTATATGCAGACTTTGCTTATCGGAACATGTATTTACCGGTATCTACGGTAGACCTGAGCAAAAAATAAATAAATAAATAAAAATAAATTTAAAAAAAACCAATACAGTTGTGCTCATAATGACCATAATTCAGTTGTGCTCAGAAACTACCCAAATGACCCTGATCAAAAGTTTACATACCCTGGGGATTTTGGCCTGATAACATGCACACAAGTTGACACAAAGGGGTTTGAATGGCTATTAAAGGTAACCATCCTCACCTGTGATCTGTTTGCTTGTAATTAGTGTGTGTGTATAAAAGGTCAATGAGTTTCTGGACTCCTGACAGACCCTTGCATCTTTCATCCAGTGCTGCACTGACGATTCTGAGTCATGGGGAAAGCAAAAGAATTGTCAAAGGATCTGCGGGAAAAGGTAGTTGAACTGTATAAAACAGGAAAGGGATATAAAAAGATATTCAAGGAATTGAGAATGCAAATCAGCAGTGTTCAAACTCTAATCAAGAAGTGGAAAATTCAAACCCTTTTGTGTCAACTTGTGTGCATGTTATCAGGCCAAAATCACCAGGGTATGTAAACTTTTGATCAGGGTCATTTGGGTAGTTTCTGTTGTCATTATGATTTAAAAAGAGTAAACACAGTTGATTAATAATAAATGGCTTTAGCCCAACACTAACCATGAGTGAAAGAAAATTTTTTGTGTTATCATTCATATTCTCTGAAAAATGGCCAAGAAATATTAAACTCTATCTCTATCCGCTATCTCTCCCCAGTATTGCTTCAGACTTGAAAAAGGAAGACACTCTTCCGAAAGCTTGTCATCTTATAAATGTATAGTTAGTCAATAAAAAAGTATCATTGCTCAATGCAATACTCTTGTTATTTTGATATCTAGATCTCTGGACTAACACGGCCACTCCAATCAAGATATATAGATATATATATATATAGAGAGAGATATGGATATATATATATATATATATATATATATATATATATATATATATATATATATATATATATATATATATATATATATATATAGAGGGAGATGTGTGTGTGTGTGTGTGTGTGTGTGTGTGTGTATATATATATATATATATATATATATATATATATATATATATTTCTTCTGTTATGTGTGATCAGTCCACGGGTCATCATTACGTCTGGGATATAACTCCTCCCCAACAGGAAATGCAAGAGGATTCACCCAGCAGAGCTGCATATAGCTCCTCCCCTCTACGTCACTCCCAGTCATTCTCTTGCACCCAACGACTAGATAGGATGTGTGAGAGGACTATGGTGATTATACTTAGTTTTTATAACTTCAATCAAAAGTTTGTTATTTTACAATAGCACCGGAGCGTGTTATTGCCTCTCTGGCAGAGTTTGAAGAAGAATCTACCAGAGTTTTTACTATGATTTTAACCGGAGTAGTTAAGATCATATTGCTGTTTCTCGGCCATCTGAGGGAGGTAAAAGCTTCAGATCAGCGGGCAGATGAATCTGCATTGAGGTATGTAGCAGTTTTTATTTTCTGAATGGAATTGATGAGAAAATCCTGCCATACCGTTATAATGACATGTATGTATACTCTACACTTCAGTATTCTGGGGATGGTACTTCACTGGAATTACTCTGTAAAAAGTACATTAAACCTTTTAATAGGTATTTATTATGTTAAACGTTTTTGCTGGAATGTAGAATCGTTTGCATTTTCTGAGGTACTGAGTGAATAAATGTTTGGGCATTATTTTTCCACTTGGCAGTTGCTTGTTTTAATTGTGACAGTTTCGTTTCTCTCTCACTGCTGTGTGTGAGGGGGAGGGGCCGTTTTTGGCGCTCTTTGCTACGCATCAAAAATTTCCAGTCAGTTACTCTTGTATTTCCTGCATGATCCGGTTCATCTCTACAGAACTCAGGGGTCTTCAAACTTCTTTGAAGGGAGGTAGATTCTCTCAGCAGAGCTGTGAGACTTATATATTGACTGTGATTAAAAACGTTGCTCTCTTATTTTTACGTTTCAAATTTAATTATTGTTACTTTACTAATGGGAAAAAACCTTTGCTAAAAGTTGTGTTGTTTTCAAGGATTGATGCTATAACAGTTTTTCAGTTCATTATTTCAACTGTCATTTAATCGTTTAGTGCTTCTTTGAGGCACAGTACGTTTTTATTAAATAAGATTGTAACCAAGTTGCAAGTTTATTTGCTAGTGTGTTAAACATGTCTGATTCAGAGGAAGATACCTGTGTCATTTGTTCCAATGCCAAGGTGGAGCCCAATAGAAATTTATGTACTAACTGTATTGATGCTACTTTAAATAAAAGCCAATCTGTACAAATTGAACAAATTTCACCAAACAGCGAGGGGAGAGTTATGCCGACTAACTCGCCTCACGTGTCAGTACCTGCATCTCCCGCCCGGGAGGTGCGTGATATTGTGACGCCTAGTACATCTGGGCGGCCATTACAGATAACATTACAAGATATGGCTACTGTTATGACTGAAGTTTTGGCTAAATTACCAGAACTAAGGGGCAAGCGTGATCACTCTGGGGTGAGAACAGAGTGCGCTGATAATACTAGAGCCATGTCTGATACTGCGTCACAGCTTGCAGAGCATGAGGACGGAGAGCTTCATTCTGTGGGTGACGGTTCTGATCCAAACAGATTGGATTCAGATATTTCAAATTTTAAATTTAAATTGGAGAACCTCCGTGTATTACTAGGGGAGGTTTTAGCGGCTCTTAATGATTGTAACACTGTTGCAATACCAGAGAAATTGTGTAGGTTGGATAAATACTTTGCGGTACCGGCGAGTACTGACGTTTTTCCTATACCTAAGAGACTAACTGAAATTGTTACTAAGGAGTGGGATAGACCCGGTGTGCCGTTCTCACCCCCTCCAATATTTAGAAAGATGTTTCCAATAGACGCCACCACACGGGACTTATGGCAAACGGTCCCTAAGGTGGAGGGAGCAGTTTCTACTTTAGCTAAGCGTACCACTATCCCGGTGGAGGATAGCTGTGCTTTTTCAGATCCAATGGATAAAAAATTAGAGGGTTACCTTAAGAAAATGTTTGTTCAACAAGGTTTTATATTGCAACCCCTTGCATGCATCGCGCCGATTACGGCTGCGGCAGCATTTTGGATGGAGTCTCTGGAAGAGAACCTTAGTTCAACTACGCTGGACGACATTACGGACAGGCTTAGAGTCCTTAAACTAGCTAATTCATTCATTTCGGAGGTCGTAGTACATTTAACCAAACTTACGGCTAAGAACTCAGGATTCGCCATTCAGGCACGTAGGGCGCTGTGGCTAAAATCCTGGTCAGCTGATGTAACTTCTAAGTCCAAATTACTTAATATACCTTTCAAAGGGCAAACTTTATTTGGGCCCGGCTTGAAAGAAATTATCGCTGACATTACAGGAGGTAAGGGCCACGCCCTGCCTCAAGACAAAGCCAAAGCTAAGGCTAGACAGTCTAATTTTCGTCCCTTTCGGAATTTCAGAGCAGGAGCAGCACCAACTTCCACTGCACCAAAACAGGAAGGAGCCGTTGCTCGTTACAGACAAGGCTGGAAACCTAACCAGTCCTGGAACAAGGGCAAGCAGGCCAGGAAACCTGCTGCTGCCCCTAAGACAGCATGAATCGAGGGCCCCCGATCCGGGACCGGATCTAGTGGGGGGCAGACTCTCTCTCTTCGCCCAGGCTTGGGCAAGAGATGTTCAGGATCCCTGGGCGCTAGAGATCATATCTCAGGGATACCTTCTAGACTTCAAATTCTCTCCCCCAAGAGGGAGATTTCATCTGTCAAGGTTGTCAACAAACCAGATAAAGAAAGAAGCGTTTCTACGCTGTGTACAAGATCTGTTATTAATGGGAGTGATCCATCCGGTTCCGCGGTCGGAACAGGGACAAGGGTTTTACTCAAACCTGTTTGTGGTTCCCAAGAAAGAGGGAACTTTCAGGCCAATCTTGGATTTAAAGATCCTAAACAAATTCCTAAGAGTTCCATCGTTCAAAATGGAAACTATTCGGACAATCTTACCCATGATCCAAAAGGGTCAGTACATGACCACAGTGGATTTAAAGGATGCTTACCTTCTCATACCGATTCACAAAGATCATTACCGGTATCTAAGGTTTGCCTTCTTAGACAGGCATTACCAGTTTGTAGCTCTTCCATTCGGATTGGCTACGGCTCCAAGAATCTTCACAAAGGTTCTGGGTGCCCTTCTGGCGGTACTAAGACCGCGAGGAATTTCGGTAGCTCCGTACCTAGACGACATTCTGATACAAGCTTCAAGCTTTCAAACTGCCAAGTCTCATACAGAGTTAGTTCTGGCATTTCTAAGGTCGCATGGATGGAAAGTGAACGAAAAGAAGAGTTCTCTCTTTCCTCTCACAAGAGTTCCATTCTTGGGGACTCTTATAGATTCTGTAGAAATGAAGATTTATCTGACAGAAGACAGATTAACAAAGCTTCTAAATGCATGCCGTGTCCTTCATTCCATTCAACTCCCGTCAGTAGCTCAATGCATGGAGGTGATCGGCTTAATGGTAGCAGCAATGGACATAGTACCCTTTGCACGTCTACATCTCAGACCGCTGCAATTGTGCATGCTGAGTCAGTGGAATGGGGATTACTCAGACTTGTCCCCTACTCTGAATCTGGATCAAGAGACCAGAAACTCTCTTCTATGGTGGCTTTCTCGGCCACATCTGTCCAGGGGGATGCCATTCAGCAGGCCGGACTGGACAATTGTAACAACAGACGCCAGCCTACTAGGTTGGGGCGCTGTCTGGAATTCTCTGAAGGCTCAGGGACAATGGAATCAGGAGGAAAGTCTCCTACCAATAAACATTCTGGAATTGAGAGCAGTTCTCAATGCCCTTCTGGCTTGGCCCCAGTTAAAAACTCGGGGGTTCATCAGGTTTCAGTCGGACAACATCACGACTGTAGCTTACATCAACCATCAAGCAGGGACAAGAAGCTCCCTAGCAATGATGGAAGTATCAAAGATAATTCGCTGGGCAGAGTCTCACTCTTGCCACCTATCAGCAATCCACATCCCGGGAGTGGAGAACTGGGAGGCGGATTTCTTGAGTCGCCAGACTTTTCATCCGGGGGAGTGGGAACTTCATCCGGAGGTCTTTGCCCAAATACTTCGACGTTGGGGCAAACCAGAGATAGATCTCATGGCGTCTCGCCAGAACGCCAAACTTCCTCGCTACGGGTCCAGATCCAGGGATCCGGGAGCGGTTCTGATAGATGCTTTGACAGCACCTTGGAACTTCGGGATGGCTTATGTGTTTCCACCCTTCCCGCTGCTTCCTCGATTGATTGCCAAAATCAAACAGGAGAGAGCATCAGTGATTCTAATAGCGCCTGCATGGCCACGCAGGACTTGGTATGCAGATCTAGTGGACATGTCATCCTGTCCGCCTTGGTCTCTACCTCTAAGACAGGACCTTCTGATACAGGGTCCATTCAAACATCAAAATCTAACTTCTCTGAAGCTGACTGCTTGGAAATTGAACGCTTGATTTTATCAAAACGTGGTTTTTCTGAGTCGGTTATTGATACCCTGATACAGGCTAGGAAGCCTGTTACCAGAAGGATTTACCATAAGATATGGCGTAAATACCTATACTGGTGCGAATCCAAAGGTTACTCCTGGAGTAAGGTTAGGATTCCTAGGATATTGTCCTTTCTACAAGAAGGTTTAGAAAAGGGTTTATCGGCTAGTTCATTAAAGGGACAGATCTCAGCTTTGTCCATCTTGTTGCACAGGCGTCTGTCAGAAAATCCAGACGTCCAGGCTTTTTGTCAGGCTTTAGCTAGAATCAAGCCTGTGTTTAAAACTGTTGCTCCGCCATGGAGTTTAAACCTTGTTCTTAACGTTCTACAAGGAGTTCCGTTTGAACCCCTTCATTCCATTGATATAAAGTTGTTATCTTGGAAAGTGTTATTTTTAATGGCTATTTCTTCGGCTCGGAGAGTCTCTGAGTTATCAGCTTTACATTGTGATTCTCCTTATTTGATTTTTCATTCAGATAAGGTAGTTCTGCGTACTAAACCTGGGTTCTTACCTAAGGTAGTCACTAACAGGAACATCAATCAAGAGATCGTGGTTCCTTCCCTGTGCCCGAATCCTTCTTCAAAGAAGGAACGTCTTCTACACAATCTGGATGTAGTTCGTGCCCTCAAGTTCTACTTGCAGGCAACTAAGGATTTTCGACAAACGTCTTCCCTGTTTGTCGTGTACTCTGGTCAGAGGAGAGGTCATAAGGCTTCGGCTACCTCTCTCTCCTTCTGGCTTCGTAGCATAATTCGTTTAGCCTATGAGACTGCTGGACAGCAGCCTCCTGAAAGAATTACAGCTCATTCTACTAGAGCTGTGGCTTCCACTTGGGCCTTTAAGAATGAGGCCTCTGTTGAACAGATTTGCAAGGCTGCAACTTGGTCTTCGCTTCATACTTTTTCCAAATTTTACAAATTTGACACTTTTGCTTCTTCGGAGGCTATTTTTGGGAGAAAGGTTCTTCAGGCAGTGGTTCCTTCTGTATAATGAGCCTGCCTATCCCTCCCGTCATCCGTGTACTTTTGCTTTGGTATTGGTATCCCAGAAGTAATGATGACCCGTGGACTGATCACACATAACAGAAGAAAACATAATTTATGCTTACCTGATAAATTCCTTTCTTCTGTTGTGTGATCAGTCCACGGCCCGCCCTGTTTTTTAAGGCAGGTAAATATTTTTTAAATTATACTCCAGTCACCACTTCACCCTTGGTTTCTCCTTTCTCGTTGATTCTTGGTCGAATGACTGGGAGTGACGTAGAGGGGAGGAGCTATATGCAGCTCTGCTGGGTGAATCCTCTTGCATTTCCTGTTGGGGAGGAGTTATATCCCAGAAGTAATGATGACCCGTGGACTGATCACACAACAGAAGAAAGGAATTTATCAGGTAAGCATAAATTATGTTATATATATAGAGAGAGAGATACAGAGAGAGAGAGAGAGAT